>NC_069503.1:548589406-548889406 GCF_027579735.1 Bombina bombina
AATGGGGCCAGCACACATGGAGTTTAACCATGTGGCGGGGTTGGCTCGGACACGTGGGGGCATGGAGGGGCATGGTCAGAGTTGTGCTGGGGTTGGGGCATTCTACACAAATTTCATAAGCCGGTCTGAGTTCCCAGTCCATTCCTGTTACATGCATACAGCCGAATTAAGCTGACAAAATGTAAAAGGATAGTTAAAGCATGATGCCTAATGGTTAAAGGTGCCATGTCATGGTCTGTTCTTATCTGGGTCCCTAACTTATAGCAATGTGGTAGCTTTTAGCCAAACACACTGAATTACAAACAAAAATGTAACAGTCATTTGATATCCAGCCTAGACAAAACACATAGGGCTAGATTACAAGTGGAGCGCTAAATTATTATGCTCCCGCAAACGGGCAAATTTGCCCGTTTGCGGGAGTACAATAATTAATCAGCCATTACAAGTGGCTGGTTATTGCTATTGCGAGCTTGTGGTAACCATTAGTGCTCCGAACATTAACCAGATTAGATCTCTGGTTAATTTTCTAAAAGTGCCCCAGATACCCTCAAAATAGAGGGCATTATAGTTTTTAATTTAACAAAAAAAAGTATCATTTTTTTTAATTAAAAAAACTGCACTAAGCATTTTTGGGGCTTTAAGGTTGATGGGAGTCGGGTGTTAGAAAAAACAACAACACTGACATGTGCATTTACATTGCGATCTGTAGTAACTACAGTATGTATTCCAATAGACTTCAATGTAATTATATATGTATATAACACATAAATATATATATTCATATACCTGTATATATATATTTATATATAAAAAATTCTGCCCATCACTGTGCTACTTACCTCCTTCACTGCACAAGGTTCTGATGCATCAGAACGAGGCTCCCAAAGGGAGCATGCAAGCGATATTTAGCGCTCCACTTGTAATCTGACCCACTGGTGGACTGCACTTTTAAACAAGAGTGGGTACACTTTCCATACCATACACAGAGCTCTGGGTATTCACTTTGCATTAAAAGACTGTGACTCAGACAGTTAATCTTAAAGAAGTCTGACTGCAAAGTACAATAAGGAGCAGTTACATATAAATATATAACACAAAACTTAGGATATCCACTATTCTCTTTGATGCCCACAACTAGACTAAAAGCAAAAATGAGAGCTGCAGCATTTCACCAAATGGCGATAGGCCCAGATGTCACATAAAGGCCTCTTCTTACCTGGGTCTCTAACTTTCAGCCATAAATGATGACTTATGATCAAACATGTGATTGATAATTAAATTAATATAAATTAATCATTCACATTCACTACCTTTTCTCAACATCCTATTTTCTGCACTCACTTATTCATCTGCCCATACTCTGTGCTGTATTTATATTCCTTTTTTGCACTCCATATGTAATGTGGCACTGAAAGTAGAATGTAGGCACAGCAAAGCGAGGTACAGAAGTGGAGTAAAAGTAGTATGGGTGAAAGCCAATACTGTTCCCACATTCCTCGCCTTCCCACACACCTACTCCACAACAAGTTTGAAATTATCTTTGTAGACCCAATTTAGAGATCTGTTTACACAGACCGTTTGAAATTCCTTCAACACGAGCAAAAACAATTATTATTATTTTCGGTTATTTGTAGAGCGCCAACAGATACCGCAGCGCTAAAAGCAATATATCTCAGAAATCTAATTTAATTGAAAGGATGAGATCTCCTTTGAAAATGATGCTTTGGTGGAGGAAGGGATCTTCAGAAAAATACACAACGGAGTGGAATGTGGATCACTTCCACAGTGACCACCATATTTTCTGTTTCTATTTCTTAAAGGCATATGAAATCAATTTTTTTTTTTTCATGATTCAGATAGAATATGCAATTTTAAGCTTTAATACCCCTTTAACTCATGTCCTTCATGCATTTACAAAGCATCCTAATTGACCTCCAGGCTAGCTGTTCCCAGAAGATTTGGCATTGACAGATGACCACCACAGAGCAGTAAGGAGAGGTGCAACAGCAGCATTACTGAAATAGGACATAAATACCAAAAGACACCTCTAACAAAGGTGCTTCCTTTGACACAGCAGCTAGCTGTTCCTTAATTATTTGGCATTAATTGATTACCACCACAGATCAGGAATGGTAGGAACAGAAGCATCAGGAGCAGCATTACTGAATAAGGCTTCTCATTATAATACGCAAACCCCATAATACATCTCAAAGGAAGAAGAGAAAAGATGTGCCCAAACTCTGAATTCCTGTCTGAACCATTAACACAACCTCAGTATCTTCCCAGTGTTCAAAATGAAAACTTACATTTGGATGCTTCTGTTTTAGCAAAATAGTCCATATCCTTTGTTTGCTTTTACAAACCTGCATTTTAGATAGACCCCAAAAGTACCACTGGTACAGAAGGATTGTACTCAATTCATCCCCTACATATATTGTGTGTGGTTGTCATATGTTATAAAAATAAAACTTTATTACAAAAATAGTTAAAAAGTGGGTGTATTAAAAACATTCATGCTTGCAGTATTACGGCTATTATTTCAGTTGTTTATTAGCATATAATCTCACACAATAAATAGTTCAGTTATTTCTTTATATATTGAACTGACTATATCGGAGTATTGTTGTAATATTATTATACATAATCAATGTGGACAATACACATTTACATTGTTTATATTGCTGCTGAATGTAAAATCACTCCCAATAGTGTAGCATTACGTTGGGCAATGATACACATATTAGTAGGTGTTTTTGTTCATGTTCTTTAGAAAGAGAGAGTTAGGTATTGTATATGAATGAATATTGTCTGTTTAAGAGGTATCTAGATAGGTACCATCTCTTTAACATTTTACCATTTGAGTAATTATTCAAAATGATTTTAACCTGTGCTGAATATGGATTCCTAGGAAAATTGAATTATCAGTGACTAATGTTGTTAGATGTGTTTTTTTACCATATTTTCTTGCATTTGTAAATCTTTTCTTTAACATGCAGATTATTACTACTTTATTATAGATGAATACCTTGTAGCCCCTTAATGTGCTTATTCTGTTAAATAACAACACTGCACAATCAAAAATATTTGCTTTCTACTTCATAGTAGATACCATCAGTTATAAAGCTATTTTTTCTAACTTCCAATATCTGCTGTTTCATATTGTAACACAACTATGTTACTATGTTGTATAGATTTAGCCCATTAGGGATGGAATCATTATATGTGTTACTATATTTACCCTGATATTAGATGGCTATTATTCCAAATGTTTACACACTTATAGTGCATGGTTTTAGATTTGGCGTAACGCCCAGGAGTGGTCTTTATATTTGTTGCTATGGTTCCTCTAGGTTCAAATGGCTACTGTTGTATGCAGTTACACAGCTATGTTACTGTGCTTTATAAATTAGGTATAAGATCAAACTCAGAATTCAGCCCTTATGGATTCTTAGTACCCATTTTCAAAATCAAAAATGTTTCTCGCTTGGACAGTAGACTCTCCCTGTCCCCCCTTCTATCATTCCACTGTATCTGTTCTATTATTGTCCAACATAAACTGCTGGAAGATTTCTGGTGAAGATTTTTAAAATGTTATATGAGGGATGTGGTCAAGATTCCCTCTTTGATATTGTTAAGGTGTTCTCTTATACGTACTCTGGTTTCATGTGTAGTGAGACCCACGTACTGAATCTTACAAAGAGTACATGTGAGTAGGTAGATTGTGTATTTGGCCATACAATTTAATCTAGTGTCATGTTTGAATTCTTCCCCAGTATTCTCACATCTGAAGCCATTTCCCACCTCCAGGTGTTCACATGCTTTACAAGTGATATTGCTGCACTTGAACACCCCTTTCCTTGTTAACCAAGTAAATCTTTGCTCATTTTTTCTCTTTTAATTGGGTAGGTGCTAATCTGTTTCCCAATGTTAGGCCTCTTCTATAGGCAAAGCTGCAACCCTTTTTTACAGTGTCCTCCAGGTTGTCATCTGCTGACAGTAAGGGAAAATGGGTTTTAATAATACTGCAAATTTGGTCATACTGGGCACTATATTGTGTTATAAACTTAACACTATCATGAATTAGTGACCTTTTTTGTGCGCCCTAACAGAAGATCGTTCCTGTCTATTTTTGCTACTGCATTCCTTGCTTTATTTATCACTTTGTTTGAGTAGGCTCTCTCTCTCTCAATTCTTTACTCAAATTGTCGGCTTTTCTTTCATAAGCGGTACTGTCAGTGAGAAAACCCTTTTGGGGTGGCTACTAGCAGCATGCAGCAACATATTGCCACTAATTGGCCTCTGTGGAAATCCTTCCATCCAGTTGACTGCATAGTGTAATGTAATGCAAGGTAGTTAATGTTATCTCTGTTGTTCTCATGAGTGAAACTGAGGCCTACCTGGTTCACATTCAGTACTCTTATGAAAAGCAAATCATATATGTAGCATTTGTAAAATGCTACATAGTCCTTGTAGGGGTTTCTGTCTCCTTAGATGTGGGACAGCTCCCACCAACCCATAAAAAGGTTGGCGTAGGAGGGGGCAAACTTGGCCCCCATAGCTGTCCCACATCTCTGGAGAAAGAACCTGTCCTCAAAGTGAAAATAATTTTGAGTCAATAAAAACTCAACAAAATCTATCAAAAATCCACAAAAATCTTCCTCAACTTCCTGCTCCCTTTCCAGAAAAAACCTAATGGCCTTCAGACCCTGGTCATGGGGAATGGAGGAATAAAGAGACTTAACGTCTACAGTAAACCACTGTTGTCCCTCTATCCAAGTCTGTCCCTGCATGTAGTTTAATACTTGCTTTGTGTCTAGTAGAAAAGTAGGTAGTGTTCTTACAATTGGTTGTAGGACTGCATCGACCCATTGGGAGAGGCGCTCAGATAAGGAGCCAATATCTCTCACAATGGGTTGACCCTCCATGTTTGACAATCTCTTATGGATCTTTGGCAGATGGTTGAATACCGGGATCACTGGAGTTTTCACCATTAAATATTCCCCTGTATCTCTGTCAAAAAAAACATTTATATAGTCCCTCATCAATCAATTGCCCAATTTATATAGTCCCTCATCAATAAGTCGGGTCCATAATTAATTCTGTATAATTGTTGACATTAGTTAACTGTCGTAGTGCTTCTGAGACAAAGTAATCATTACTTAGGACCACCACTGATCCCCCATTGTCCTCTGAGCGAATTACTAGATCTTTATTCTCACTTAAATTCTTAAGCGCTACCTTCTCTTGTTTACTCAGATTGCCATGGGTACCCCCTACCTTGAAGTGTAGTTCCTTCAGATCATGTTCTACCCTTCTCTGAAAGGTCTCTTAAGTATGGCCCCTACTCTGTACAGGGTAAAAGGTAGAGGGGTTCTTGAACTGAGGGTATAAAATAATTCCCCTTTCTTCAATATCAGTACCCACACCCTCCCTGTATAGTTCCTCCATACTCACCAGATCACAAGTTTTACTAAATGTAAGTGTGTCATGCTGAATAACTGTTTGATGTTCTCTCTGATCTATGGGTCTTTCAGAGTGTTCCCTAAAGTGTTTCCTGAGGGTGAGGTTACAAATCAATCTGTTGACGTCAATCAACATTTCAAATAACTTAAACTTGGCTTCTGGAACAAAGCCCAATCCTAGGCTTAATACTTTGATCTTCAAGTTGGTTAGGGGAGTATCTGAAAGATTAATTACAGGACTAGGTTGTACTTTATGTGCATTGGTGTCAGAAGTATCTAAAGCATTTTCTGGAGGGACTAAATATACTTTGTGTTCTGTCGTGTTTGACATATGGGGTACCGTCCTCCCCCTTCTTTCCCTACTTTTTCTCCCCCCTTCTGGTTTTCCCTGTACCCTGTGAAAAACCTGTTCTAATTCTGAATTCACAGCATTGACAGGTTTGTCTCTGACCTTCCCCTGTCTTTCTTTGTGCTTGGGATTTGTATCTAGACTGGGTTCTAGTATCATATATCCTCCTATTCCATTGATTATATGTACTGGGCTGTGCCTGGGTATTAGGCCTCACTGACTGGTATTCCCCTGTATGTAACATGGGGGGTGGGGTGGCAGATTGTAGTTAGAACTATATACCACTGAGGCAGAATCACCATAATAAGTTCCCTCTCCTCCTCCTGAGATAGGGTCCCCTACTGACTCCCCCTCACTATCAGAGAAGGTGACTTTTTTGGGGGTACATTCCTTCTAAACCCCTGATTCCTGCCCCAACTGTGGGACCTGCCCCTGTTGCCTTGTTTTCTTGCCTGAAAATGCTGCTTCTTGTTCCAGATATAAACCTTATTTCTATCGTAATCACTCTTATCTCTAAGGTACTTAGTGTGTTTATTTTCTAACAACAACTTTTTAGCCTCTGACAATGTTTCTGAGTGAATGTTATCAAAGACTACAAATTTTGGGTGCTACCTCCTAAGACACAACTCCACCTGAATGGTACTTATTTGTTCAGTGAGGTTTACCAGCAAACATTTTTTGTAGTCTATGATAAGTAGCATTAGTCTAAATGAGCATTCTGTTAGTGTATCATTCCAGACCCCCACAAAGTCCTTAATATCTGTGTCAAAGGTGGGAAATTTATCATCTCTCAGTCCTCTGGGTATAATACCCAGTCTGTGATATTCCTTCAAGACCTTATTGTCCCACTTGATTTTATCTTCCTTCAATAATAAAAATTCCAGGTCCTCAAATAGCCTGTTAAGTATGTATTTTGATTTATCTGTAGTGAATACATCCAGGCAGTCTTTTGTATTGTCCGCCCTTTGTTGGGCTGTCTGTAGTGCATAAAAGTTCCCTGTTTCATTGTTTAGATCCATTGTCAACAGTCAATTCTATACTATGTATAGATGAAATGCAATCCATTTTAGTATTCCAGTTACTGTCTCCTACCTGGAGGGGCTGGCTCCAAACGCCCTATAATAGGAGTATTAAGCTAAGTAACAGTTCGATGTTAGGAGATATAACAGTGTAAGAATAAGCGTGTAACCTCCCCTGGTCACGCTGGCATAACTCCTGTTACTTGAACACAAGTCATATGTTTTTTCAAACCTAATGTGCCATAGTTGCATAAAAAAGCTTTTCCTTACGGCACTGTGTTTATAACACTAACGGCTAGATTTAGAGTTTTGTCGGTAAGGACCCGCGTAGCTAACGCCGGCTTTTTTCTGGCCGCACCATAAAAATAACTCTGGTATTGAGAGTCCACATAAAGGCTGCGTTAGGCTCCAAAAAAGGAGCGTAGAGCATATTTAACGCAGCTTCAACTCTCGATACCAGAGTTGCTTACGGACGCGGCCAGCCTCAAAAACGTGCTCGTGCACGATTCCCCCATAGGAAACAATGGGGCTGTTTGAGCTGAAAAAAAACCTAACACCTGCAAAAAAGCCGCGTTCAGCCCCCGCTATCGCTGACCCCTGCATATTATTATTAACCCCTAATCTGCCGCTCCGTAAACCGCCGCTACTTACATTATCCCTATGTACCCCTAATCTGCTGCCCTAACATCGCCGACCCCTATATTATATTTATTAACCCCTAATCTGCCCCCCACAACGTCGCCTCCACCTGCCTACACTTATTAACCCCTAATCTGCCGAGCGGACCTGAGCGCTACTATAATAAAGTTATTAACCCCTAATCCGCCTCACTAACCCTATAATAAATAGTATTAACCCCTAATCTGCCCTCCCTAACATCGCCGACACCTAACTTCAATTATTAACCCCTAATCTGCCGACTGGAGCTCACCGCTATTCTAATAAATGTATTAACCCCTAAAGCTAAGTCTAACCCTAACACTAACACCCCCCTAAGTTAAATATAATTTACATCTAACTAAATTAATTATCTCTTATTAAAAAAATTATTCCTATTTAAAGCTAAATACTTACCTGTAAAATAAATCCTAATATAGCTACACTATAAATTATAATTATATTATAGCTATTTTAGGATTAATATTTATTTTACATGTAACTTTGTAATTATTTTAACCAGGTACAATAGCTATTAAATAGTTAAGAACTATTTAATAGTTACCTAGTTAAAATAATAACAAAATTACCTGTAAAATAAATCCTAACCTAAGTTACAATTAAACCTAACACTACACTATCATTAAATTAATTAAATAAAATATCTACAATTACCTACAATTAAACCTAACACTAGACTATCAATACATTAATTAAATACAATATCTACAAATAACTACAATGAAATAAACTAACTAAAGTACAAAAAATAAAAAAGAACTAAGTTACAAAAAATAAAAAATATTTACAAACATAAGGAAAATCTTACAACAATTTTAAACTAATTACACCTACTCTAAGCCCCCTAATAAAATAACAAAGCCCCCCAAAATAAAAATGCCCTACCCTATTCTAAATTACTAAAGTTCAAAGCTTTTTTACCTTACCAGCCCTGAACAGGGCCCTTTGCGGGGCATGCCCCAAGAAGTTCAGCTCTTTTGCCTGTAAAAAAAAACATACAATACCCCCCCCCAACATTACAACCCACCACCCACATACCCCTAATCTAACCCAAACCCCCCTTAAATAAACCTAACACTAAGCCCCTGAAGATCATCCTACCTTGTCTTCACCTCACCGGGTATCACACCGATCCGTCCTGGCTCCAATATCTTCATCCAACCCAAGCGGAGGCTAGACATCCACTGAAGAAGTCCAGAAGAGGCTCCAAAGTCTTCATCCTATCCGGGAAGAAGAGTAGATCTGGACCGGCAACCATCTTCTTCCAAGCGGCATCTTCTATCTTCATCCGATGAGGACCGGCTCCATCCTGAAGACCTCCACCGCGGACCCATCTTCATCCGGCGACGTCCAACTGAAGAATGACGGTTCCTTTAAGGGACGTCATCCAAGATGGCGTCCCTCGAATTCCGATTGGCTGATAGGATTCTATCAGCCAATTGGAATTAAGGTAGGAATATTCTGATTGGCTGATGGAATCAGCTAATCAGAATCAAGTTCAATCCGATTGGCTGATCCAATCAGCCAATCAGATTGAGCTCGCATTCTATTGGCTGTTCCGATCAGCCAATAGAATGCGAGCTCAATCTGATTGGCTGATTGGATCAGCCAATCGGATTGATCTTGATTCTGATTGGCTGATTCCATCAGCCAATCAGAATATTCCTACCTTAATTCCGATTGGCTGATAGAATCCTATCAGCCAATCGGAATTCGAGGGACGCCATCTTGGATGACGTCCCTTAAAGGAACCGTCATTCTTCAGTTGGACGTCGCCGGATGAAGATGGGTCCGCGGTGGAGGTCTTCAGGATGGAGCCGGTCCTCATCGGATGAAGATAGAAGATGCCGCTTGGAAGATGATGGTTGCCGGTCCGGATCTACTCTTCTTCCCGGATAGGATGAAGACTTTGGAGCCTCTTCTGGACCTCTTCAGCCGCCGGAAGATGGATCGCCAGCCCCCGCTTGGGTTGGATGAAGATTTTGGAGCCAGGACGGATCGGTGAACCTGGTATGGTGAAGACAAGGTAGGATGATCTTCAGGGGCTTAGTGTTAGGTTTATTTAAGGGGGTTTGGGTTAGATTAGGGGTATGTGGGTGGTGGGTTGTAATGTTGGGGGGGGTATTGTATGTTTTTTTTTACAGGCAAAAGAGCTGAACTTCTTGGGGCATGCCCCGCAAAGGGCCCTGTTCAGGGCTGGTAAGGTAAAAGAGCTTTGAACTTTAGTAATTTAGAATAGGGTAGGGCATTTTTTTTATTTTGGGGGGCTTTGTTATTTTATTAGGGGGCTTAGAGTAGGTGTAATTAGTTTAAAATTGTTGTAATATTTTTCTTATGTTTGTAAATATTTTTTTATTTTTTGTAACTTAGTTCTTTTTTATTTTTTGTACTTTAGTTAGTTTATTTCATTGTAGTTATTTGTAGGTATTGTATTTAATTTATTTATTGATAGTGTAGTGTTAGGTTTAATTGTAGGTAATTGTAGGTATTTTATTTAATTAATTTATTGATAGTGTAGTGTTAGGTTTAATTGTAACTTAGGTTAGGATTTATTTTACAGGTAAATTTGTAATTATTTTAACTATTTTAGCTATTAAATAGTTCTTAACTATTTAATAGCTATTGTACCTGGTTAAAATAAATACAAAGTTACCTGTAAAATAAATATTAATCCTAAAATAGCTATAATATAATTATAATTTATGTTGTAGCTATATTAGGATTTATTTTACAGGTAAGTATTTAGCTTTAAATAGGAATAATTTATTTAATAAGAGTTAATTAATTTCGTTAGATTAAAATTATATTTAATTTAGGGGGGTGTTAGTGTTAGGGTTAGACTTAGCTTTAGGGGTTAATACATTTATTAGAATAGCGGCGAGATTCGGTCGGCAGATTAGGGGTTAATAATTGAAGTTAGGTGTCGGCGATGTTAGGGAGGGCAGGTTAGGGGTTAATAAATATAATATAGGGGTCGGCGGTGTTAGGGGCAGCAGATTAGGGGTACATAGCTATAATGTAGCTGGCGGCTCTTTGCGGTCGGCAGATTAGGGGTTAATTATTGTACGTAGGTGGCGGCGACATTTTGGGGGGCAGGTTAGGGGTTAATAAATATAATATAGGGGTCGGCGATGTTAGGGCAGCAGATTAGGGGTACATAGGGATAATGTAGCTGGCGGCGGCGTGCGGACGGAAGATTAGGGGTTAATAAGTGTACGTAGCTGGTGGCGACGTTGTGGGGGGCAGATTAGGGGTTAATAAATATAATATAGGGGTCGGCGGTGTTAGGGGCAGCAGATTAGGGGTACATAAGGATAACGTAGGTGGCGGTCGGCAGAATAGGGGTTAAAAAAATGTAATCGAGTTGCGGCGATGTGGGGGGACCTCGGTTTAGGGGTACATAGGTAGTTTATGGGTGTTAGTGTACTTTAGAGTACAGTAGTTAAGAGCTTTATGAACCGGCGTTAGCCCAGAAAGCTCTTAACTACTGACTTTTTTCTGCGGCTGGAGTTTTGTCGTTAGATTTCTAACGCTCACTTCAGACACGACTCTAAATACCGGAGTTAGAAAAATCCCATTGAAAAGATAGGATACGCAATTTACGTAAGGGGATCTGCGGTATGGAAAAGTCGCGGCTGAAAAGTGAGCGTTAGACCCTTTTTTGAGTGACTCCAAATACCGGAGGTAGCCTAAAACCAGCGTTAGGAGCCTCTAACGCTGTTTTTCACGGCTACCGCCACACTCCAAATCTAGGCCTAAGTGACTATGAAAAGTTCATAGAAAAACAGGGAGATTCCACTAGAGTGACTTTCTCAGAATTAATGCTCTGGGTTGTAACAAATACTACTGAGAGCCTTGAGTCTTTACATTAAAAGCCTTGATTATTTGCAAAGCCTTACAGTGTGGAGTATGTCTTGTTATACACAGTGCCCGCCCGGTCCCCAGGGTGCTTATATGGGATGGGTATATCAAGGATCCACTTCTGATCCAGCTACGCACTTCCATGCTCTTACCCCAATGTGATATTCCTTTTAGGATTATCCCCTCCCACCTAATTAACTTTCCTTTATAGGGCAGTAACTTTCAACACTCATTGCCTGAATATTGAAGCTCACAGTTACGTTTGCTTCCTTGTGCCATTCCTACTTGCTAATTTTAGATACAGCTGATTCCCTTGAGGATTTTCTACCTGACATCGTCTTCAGATTCATACGCATCCGGATCTACATCCTCAGCGTTCCGGAAACCAAGCCGCGCACACACAGCTTCTCACCGCCATCGGCGGTCACTGCTTAGCTCTGCTCTTACCGGATCCTTGTGGGGTATTGTATGTTGGCTATCTGGATAATACTTACCTTGCTTTGTATCCTCAAATTTACCTCACGTTTGAACTGACTTACTCTGTGCAGCATTGTTATACTTACGTTCCTTATTCAGTATAAGTTGTGCCATATAAAACCGCATCAAACTCTGCTCACTACTATCAGTAAAGTTTGGAACATCCAATTATGATATATTGATTGTGTGGTTTGGATTGCTTGGAACTGTATATATTTTAGAATGTCTGTGTGTGTGCGTGAAGACAGGTTTTGACTTCAATACCTTTGAATTGCTATCTCAATGAATATATTAATTCTACCTGACTAAAAGTTATACCAACTCAGCTGTCTCAAACCTTTATCTTATAATCTACTAAAAGATTTCAAAAGTAACAATCTCACAGTATCTATTCAGGTAATTTAAACTACCATTACCTGCTTAGTTTACAAAAGAGAAACACATCCCTTATTTATTGAGGGATTTTTGTTATATTTCAAACCCTTAATACAAAAGTGTACCAGTTGCTACATAATATGCAGGCCTAAAAAATAAGGGTTTATTTATATAACAACCTAACATGAATCCTCAGGAAGTAAAGAATGAGTTAACTAATATATATCAAAAACTAGACTATTTAAATAAAGGGTTAACTGAAGTGCAAGCAGAAACTGCTGCATTGAGAGCTTTACTAAAAGACTGTTTGCCTATTAAAAGTGCTGAAAGCCCAGAACCACATGTTCATTATCCCCAACCATTTACTGGTAAAAGGAATGAGTTTAGAGATTTTAAAAATGCCTGCCATCTACTTTTTTCTCTAAGACCACGTACATATCATACAGAGAGAATCAAAGTATGCACAACCATTTCCTTTTTACAAGGGGAACCAAGAACATGGGCTAATAGGTTCTTTGAAAGTAATAATCCTATCCTAGATTCACTACAAGATTTTTTTCGAGCACTCACAAACCTATATGAGGATTCCAACAGTCAAATCACTGCAGATACAAAATTACGTTCCTTATAGCAGGGAAAAAGAACCATTGAGGAATACACAACTGAATTCCAAATGTGGGCAGAAGACTCTCAATGGAATGAGATTAGTTTGCGTACTCAATTTCGTTTAGGATTGTCAGAAAACTTAAAAGACGAACTCTCCCGCCTGGATGCCCCTGACAGTCTCCTCTCTCTTATAAAACTCAGTACAACTTTAGATAGAAGACTCCGTGAAAGAAAGGCTGAAAAAGCAGGTTATGATGTCATACCAAAACGTCCCTTCAACTATACCTCTACTCAGGAAAGACCTAGTACCAGTACGCCTATGGAAATTGGAGTCATCAAAGGTCCCCTCACACCAGAGGAAAAAGCCAGGAGAAGAATGGAAAATTTGTGTCTCTACTGTGCTCATAAAGAGCATACTGTTTCTTCATGTCCTCAACTTCTGAAGCAAAAGAAGGGTAAGCTAACCCACAGCACTCATTTGTTTAATCTAACATTGGATACACAAATGACTTTGTTTTTTTCATTACAGTGGGACCAGAAAAACATTCAATCTAAAGCTTTGGTTGATTCTGGGGCCTCACGGAGTTACATAGATACTACCTTTGTGAAGAATAATAAAATACCTATTGTGTGTAAAGCAAAACCTCTCTTTGTCAAATTAATAGATGGTTCACTAATACAACAAGGTCCAATAACTCATCACACTATACCTTTACTTATAACCACTAAGGAAGGTCATACTGAATATATCTCATTTGATTTAATTCCTATATCATTACACACAATAATTCTGGGGTTTTCCTGGTTGCAGAAACACAACCCGAATATAGACTGGTCTCAAAATAAAATAACACTAAGTTCTTCTTATTGTTTGAAGACCTGTTACCCACACTGTACTATAGCTACTCTAGAGAATGGGATACCCAGACCTTATCAGGATCTGGCAGAGGTTTTTGACCTTAAAGAGGCAGAAAGTCTTCCCCCACACAGGGAGTTCGATTGTCCGATAGATCTAATACCTGGGTCACAAGTTCCACATGGGAAAATATATCCCCTCTCTCAAACCGAACTAGCTTTTGTAAGAGCCTACTTAGACGATAATCTGCGCAAAGGGTTCATTTCACATTCTACTTCCCCTGCAGCAGCAGGTATGTTTTTAGTTAAAAACAAGGATGGGACGATACGTCCTATTATTGACTACAGAGCACTAAATGATATTACCTTAAAGAACAGATACCCACTACCCTTAATTCCTGAGCTTCTTGAACGCTTACATGGCGCCACCATCTATTCTAAACTTGATTTGAAGGGTGCTTATAATTTAATTAGAATCAAACAAGGTGACGAATGGAAAACAGCGTTTAGAACACGTTATGGGCTGTATCAATACAACGTGATGCCTTTCGGCCTAAGTAATGCGCCCGCTACATTCCAACATTTTATTAACGAAATCTTTCGAGATTTATTGGATGTATGTGTTATAATTTATTTGGATGACATCCTCATTTATTCTAAAACATTGCAAGATCATGAGAAACATGTACGTTGGGTGCTTACTAGGCTAAAAGACCACAAACTATACGCTAAGCTTGAGAAATGTTCTTTTCACGTTCAAGAAATTAAGTTCTTGGGTTATATTATAACACCAAATAAAATCATGATGGATCCAGAAAAGGTTTCTGCAATTGTAAATTGGCCAGTCCCCACAACTGTTAAAGCTCTACAAAGATTCATTGGGTTCTCAAATTTTTATCGTCGTTTTATTAAAGATTTTTCACTAATTGTGAAACCGTTAACACAACTAACAAGTAAGAAACAGAGATTTACTTGGACCAAAGAAGCTCAATTATCTTTTGAGACTCTAAAGAATCAATTCATTAATGCACCAGTTTTAACATTACCCAACTTTGATTCACAATTTATTCTTGAAGTAGACGCCTCAAATACTGGTATTGGGGCAATTCTTTCACAAAAGAATAAAGATAAAACAGAAACCCATCCCATAGCCTTCTATTCAAGAATGCTCACTACTGCTGAAAAGAACTATAGTATAGGGGATAAAGAATTACTGGCGATAAAATGTTCACTGGAACATTGGAGACATCTCCTTGAAGGTTCAAATCTCCCTTTCATAATTTTCACTGATCACAAGAACTTAGAATACTTAAAGAAAAGTAAAACACTTAATTCACGACAGGTCCGTTGGTCCATCTTTTTAGACCGGTTTAATTTTTTAATTACATATAAACCAGGGAAACTCAATATTAAGGCAGACGCCTTATCTAGAATGTATGAAAAAGATCTGTCTGATGACCCTGAGTTTGTAATCCCTGAAGAAAGATTCATAGGAGTTATATCTTCTCTAGAACAAGAAATACTTGAGGTTCTAAATAAAGAACCTAACATACCTGGATCTTGTAATAAAGATCCACAGACGGGACTATATTATTACAAAAGGAAGTTGTTCATTCCTGAATCTTTAAGGAACACTATCCTTAAACAAACCCATGATGGAACTTTAGCTGGTCACCTGGGAATCCAAAAAACCATAGAATTAACTAGAAGAAATTTCTGGTGGCCTGGGATGAACCACACAATTTACCTATACATAACAAACTGTGATGTTTGTGCTAGAAACAAGATCTCCCATAAAAAACCAATAGGCCTCTTAAGACCTCTGCCTATCCCAGATAAACCATGGGAGACCATATCTATGGATTTTATTGTTGATCTCCCTAAATCTCAACATCACACTACCATACTAGTTGTAATAGATCATCTAACGCGTCTGGCTCATTTCATACCTATGAAAGGTTTGCCTTCCGCTCTCGCAACAGCTACAGCCTTTTTGAATCAAATTGTAAGATTACATGGATTACCCACCGTAATAATTACGGACAGAGGTACACAATTCACCTCTTCTTTCTGGAAATCCCTATGCATATTACTAAAAGTAGATAGTAGATACACTACTGCATTCCATCCCCAAACAAATGGACTTACAGAAAGAACGAATCAAACCCTTGAACAATATCTTAGGTGTTTCATTACCTACTTACAAGATGATTGGATTGATTATATCCCCATGGCAGAATTTTCTTACAACAATTCTGTTTCCACTTCTCTTAAAATGTCACCTTTCTTTGCTACTTATGGATTCAATCCCAATACCGTATCTCTTTCTAGAAAAGAAGTAAACTCACCTAGTGCCACAGAATTCACCAATTCTTTACAAGAAAGGTTAGATCAATTGAAGGATTCTCTCTCAAAGGCAAAAGACTATCAAAAACGTAACTATGATAAACATCATAGTCCAAGTCCCACTTACCAAATTGGTGATCAAGTTCTACTATCCATCAGGAACCTTAAGTTGCAAATACCATGTAAAAAACTTGCCAATCAATTTTTAGGACCTTTTACGATTGATAAGATCGTTAACCAGAACGCAGTTAGACTCATTTTGCCTGATTCTTATAAAATACATTCCACATTTCATGTGTCTCTCATTAAACCTTATTCTGCTAAAGACCATCACGGTATTAATCTAAGACCCCCGCCTATCTTGGTGGAGAATCAGGAAGAATTTGAAGTTGAGTCTATTCTTGATTCCAGAGTAAGACGGCATAAGCTGGAATATTTAATAAAGTGGAAAGGTTATGGTCCGGAGGAAAATTCTTGGCAAAGGTCTACTGAGATACATGCACCTCGTCTGGTTACTGCTTTTCATCGTCGTTACCCAGAGAAACCTCGGATGGAATCCCCTGAGGTGATTCCTTGACTGGGGGGATCTGTGATATTCCTTTTAGGATTATCCCCTCCCACCTAATTAACTTTCCTTTATAGGGCAGTAACTTTCAACACTCATTGCCTGAATATTGAAGCTCACAGTTACGTTTGCTTCCTTGTGCCATTCCTACTTGCTAATTTTAGATACAGCTGATTCCCTTGAGGATTTTCTACCTGACATCGTCTTCAGATTCATACGCATCCGGATCTACATCCTCAGCGTTCCGGAAACCAAGCCGCGCACACACAGCTTCTCACCGCCATCGGCGGTCACTGCTTAGCTCTGCTCTTACCGGATCCTTGTGGGGTATTGTATGTTGGCTATCTGGATAATACTTACCTTGCTTTGTATCCTCAAATTTACCTCACGTTTGAACTGACTTACTCTGTGCAGCATTGTTATACTTACGTTCCTTATTCAGTATAAGTTGTGCCATATAAAACCGCATCAAACTCTGCTCACTACTATCAGTAAAGTTTGGAACATCCAATTATGATATATTGATTGTGTGGTTTGGATTGCTTGGAACTGTATATATTTTAGAATGTCTGTGTGTGTGCGTGAAGACAGGTTTTGACTTCAATACCTTTGAATTGCTATCTCAATGAATATATTAATTCTACCTGACTAAAAGTTATACCAACTCAGCTGTCTCAAACCTTTATCTTATAATCTACTAAAAGATTTCAAAAGTAACAATCTCACAGTATCTATTCAGGTAATTTAAACTACCATTACCTGCTTAGTTTACAAAAGAGAAACACATCCCTTATTTATTGAGGGATTTTTGTTATATTTCAAACCCTTAATACAAAAGTGTACCAGTTGCTACACCCAATCTGTTGCACCCCTCTGTCAGGCCAGGCATCTGCGCCAATTCCCTCCACAGGCTATGCCCACTGGTTGTGGCTTGGCATCCTCTTCCTCGCCGTCAGTAGCCCCTAACTTCCATGTCTCGGGATCCCGCAGCACCTTAATCTTGAAAAGTTTGCGGCCATAGCTGATGATGTCACCCGGCTTCTCTCTGCTCCTGTTGTTCAGCATCCAAGTTGGGACTGCCGTTACCTTTTCCTGTGCTCACTCCCAGAGCCAATGGATAACAGCAACAAAAAAAGATGTAGAAGAGAACTTGGAAATGGATAAAACTGTATTTCTTTATTAGTTCTTTGACAAACTAAAAGACGAGTATGAAGACAACAAGGTATCTTGGCAACATATTACCCCTTCAACCTTTAAGATCAGCTGACACGTTTCGGTTTAAGCCATAGGTAAAAGGGGAGTGGACTAGTGCTTCATGAATGACAGGGTACTTACATAATGGGGCAGCACTCTATTGTGCTTATAGGAGCGGTCTGGATCATGAGCTACAGCTCAATGGGTGCCGGCCAACAGCTTCCTCCAGGAGGTGTATCTGAGCGAATATATGCAGTAATGGTAGAATAAAGCAATTCGGTTTGAATTAAAATTAAAAGCATATATTAAATAAAACCATAAAAAGTGCACAAATACAGGGGATAAAATTGGCATTACAAACCCCAATAATACAGTATAGGATATAGGATTTATACTGGGAGTGTGGAGAAATATATTAAAGTACAGGAGATTATACCAGTTCATCATGACAGATGTATACATTAGACAAATCAAATATTAACTACATTTTCTTGCCACAAAGTAGACAGTCCAACATATGTAATTTATGATAGAACAAATTTACCAATAGTACAGCATTTAATTTTTTATTTAATATTTTTTTATTGAAGTTTAGAGCAAAGCATACAGGCAATAATATGTCCATTTCAATCTCAAATGTATACAGAAAATCCAAAAAGAATCATTAGAAAACAATTCTAGTATAGAACAATATAATAGGATGCTAATCAAAATAAACACTGTTTAAGGTGCTCAGGAGACGCGTTGCATTATTGGGTTTTGTAATGCCATTTTAACCCCTGTATTTTTATAGCTTTTTTTAGGATATAGGATTTATACTGGGAGCTTGGAGAAATATATTAAAGTATAGGAGATTATACCAGTTCACCCTGACAGATGTATACATTAGGCAAATCAAATATTAACTAGATATGCGCAATTCGTTTCGGATCGATTCGGAAATTCGGAAAATTCGGCAAATTCTGAGATTCGGATCGAACCGAATTTCCAAATTAAAATACTGCCGAATTTACAGAATAAATCCGAATTAGTTTGGATTTATTCGGTAAATTCGGATGGCCATGGATTACCCTAGTATTGTACAGTATATTAGGTTATATCACTCTGCTATGGGTTACACCTAATATAAAGTACATAATACTAGTCTAATCCCACCTAACACTTACCGAAATTCCGAATTTCCGAACTGAACCAAATCCAGCCGAATTTCTTCGAATCCGAATGAATCCGAAACGAATCCGAACCGAATTGATTCAAAATTTTCCGAATTCGAATCGATCCGAACCGAAATTCGAAAAATTCCGAATTGATCCGAACCAAATTTTTTCGCCATGCACATATCTAATATTAACTAATTGTTCTTGCCACAAAATAGACAGTCCAACATATGTTATTTATGATATAACAAATTTACCAATAGTACAATATTTATTTTTTTTATTTAATTTTTTAATATTTTTTCCATTGAAGTTTAGAACAAAGTATACAGGCAATAATATGTACATTTCAATGTCAAATGTATACAGAAAATCCAAAAAGAAACATTAGAAAACAGTTCTAGTATAGAACAGCAAAATAGGATGCTAATCAAAATAAACACCCTTCAAGGTGCTCAGGAAACCACTCTTGGACCTCATACATATATAGAACAACATAAATAATGGAGGGGTTCCTAAAATAAAGGAGATCACTTTTTCATTGAATTAGAAAAGGGCCACTCTTGGGCCCAATTAAACCATATAGCTCTTCATTTATATCTATAGGAAGCCTGTAGCTGAGAAATGGAACAATATCAATGTCTAGAGGAACATACAGCGTTTAAGGGACATGAAACTTAAATTTTTTTCTTTCATGATTCAGACAGAAAATACAATTTTTAACAACATTCCAATTTACTTCTATTATCTAATTTGCTTCATTCTTTAGATACCCTTTATTGAAGTAATAACAATGCCCATGGGTGAGCCCGTCACCCATCAGCAGCTACTGAGCCTATTTAGATATGCTTTTCAACAAAGGATATCTTTCAAGAGAATGAAGCTAATTACATAATAGAAGTAAATTGGAAAGTTGTTTAAAATTGCATTCTCTTTGAATCATGGAAGAAAAAATTGTGTTTCATGTCCTTTAAAAAATATATATTAATATGATGACAAGAAATACTAGCGATAATGTCTAATATAAAAATTGTCACAGGAGCAATATAGCATAAAAGGAAAACTTGCTTGAATCAAGAAAAGCTGGACATCAAAGTAGGTAAGAAAACAAGATGTGTGTTGAGATGTGAAAGTTATGATTGAGCATTTAAGTACATGTCTTATGTTAAGACTAAGAATACTGAACATTATTAAGCTCATTTGATCCTCCGTTGTTTTAGCAATAAAATATTGGTCAAATTGTCCAATTTTAGAAGAGTGCAAATAGAATCAGGCCTTACAGATAAAGGCCTCTAGTTATAAACGTGTCTACTTACCTGCCTTCGCCGGCCCAATACGCCCGCCTAAGCTCGCCTACCATCGCCGCCGCGGACCTGAAAAATCTCGCCAAAGTTATCAATAAAGCTGTCAAAAATCTGCGCACCAAGTACGGGGTGATGAGCAGTGGACTGTGATAGTTATCACTCATCCGATCTCGCTGCTCTTCGGCTTTTTTACAGCTTTATTGACAAGCTGTCACTAAGCACCCACACTAACTATACTGTTCTACCCCCTATACCGGCGCCCCCGGAGCCCCCCGCAACTAAATAAAGTTATTAACCCCTAAACCGCCGCTCCTAGACCCCGCCGCAACTCTTATAAATGTATTAACCCCTAAACTGCCACTCCCGGAGCCCACAGCCACTCTAATAAACTGATTAACCCCTAAACCGCCGCTCCCAGACCCCGCTGCCACCTACATAATACCTATTAACCTCTATCCTGCACCCCCTATACCGCCGCCACCTATAATAAATTTATTAACCCCTATCCTGCCGATCCCGTACCCCGCCGCAACTAAATAAATTGTTTAACCCCTAAACCGCCGCTCCCGGACCCCGCCGCCACCTATATTAAACGTATTAACCCCTAATCTGCCCCCCTACACCGTTGCCACCTATAATAAATGTATTAACCCCTATCCTGCCCCCCCTACACCGCCGCAACTATAATAAAATTATTAACCCCTAAACCTAAGTCTAACCCTAACCACCCCCTAACTTAAATATTAATTAAATACATCTAAATAAATATTATTCTTATTAACTAAATTAATCCTATTTAAAACTAAATACTTACCTTTAAAATAAACCCTAATATAGCTACAATATAAATAATAATTATGCTGTAGCTATTTTAGGATTTATATTTATTTTACAGGTAACTTTGTATTTATTTTAGCTAGTTAGAATAGTTATTAAATAGTTATTAACTATTTAATAACTACCTAGCTAAAAGAAATACAAAATTACCTGTAAAATAAATACTAACCTAAGTTACAATTAAACCTAACACTACACTATCATTAAATTAATTAAATAAATTACCTACAAATAACTACAATTAAATACAATTAAATAAACTAACTAAAGTACAAAAAATAAAAAAAAATAAGTTACAAACATTTCAAAAATATTACAACAATTTTAAGCTACTTACACCTAATCTAAGCCCCCTAATAAAATAACAAAGCCCCCAAAAATAAAAAATGCCCTACCCTATTCTACATTAAATAGTTAACAGCTCTATTACCTTACCAGCCCTTAAAAGGGCCTTTTGCGGGGCATGCCCCAAAGAATTCAGCTCTTTTGCATGTAGAAAAAAAATACACCCCCCCAACATTAAAACCACCACCCACATACCCCTAATCTAACCCAAACCCCCCTTAAATAAACCTAACACTACCCCCCTGAAGATCATCCTACCTTTAGCCGTCTTCAGCCAGCCGACCACCGATGGAACAGAAGAAGACATCCGGAGCGGAAGTCATCATCCAAGCGGCACTGAAGAAGTCTTCCATCCGATTGAAGTCATCATCCAAGGGGCGCTGAAGAAGTCTTCCATCCGATTGAAGTCATCATCCAGGCGGCGTCTTCAATCTTCATCCATCCGGAGCAGAGCCATCTTCAGACGAGCCGATGCGGAGCCATCTTCTTCCACCGACGACTGAATGACGAATGACGGTTCCTTTAATTGACGTCATCCAAGATGGCATTCCTCGAATTCCGATTGGCTGATAGGATTCTATCAGCCAATCGGAATTAAGGTAGGAAAAATCTGATTGGCTGATTAAATCAGCCAATCAGATTGAAGTTCAATCGGATTGGCTGATCCAATCAGCCAATCAGATTGAGCTTGCATTCTATTGGCTGATCAGAACAGCCAATAGAATGCGAGCTCAATCTGATTGGCTGATTAAATCAGCCAATCAGATTTTTCCTACCTTAATTCTGATTGGCTGCTAGAATCCTATCAGCCAATCAGAATTTGAGGGACGCCATCTTGGATGATGTCACTTAAAGGAACCGTCATTCGTCGTTCAGTCGTCGGTGGAAGAAAATGGCTCCACGTTGGCTTGTCTGAAGATGGCTCTGCTCCGCTCCGCTCCGCTCCGGATGGATGAAGATTGAAGACGCCGCCTGGATGATGACTTCAATCGAATGGAAGACTTCTTCAGCGCCCCTTGGATGAAGACTTCGGCCGCTGCGGATCTCCTCTTCTGTTCCATCGGTGGTCGGCTGGCTGAAGACGGCTAAAGGTAGGATGATCTTCAGGGGGGTAGTGTTACGTTTATTTAAGGGGGTTTGGGTTAGATTAAGGGTATGTGGGTGGTGGGTTTTAATGTTGGGGGGGTTGTATTTTTTTTTTCCAGGCAAAAGAGCTGAATTCTTTGGGGCATGCCCCGCAAAAGGCCCTTTTAAGGGCTGGTAAGGTAATAGAGCTGTTAACTATTTAATGTAGAATAGGGTAGGGCATTTTTTTTATTTTGGGGGGCTTTGTTATTTTATTAGGGGGCTTAGATTAGGTGTAAGTAGCTTAAAATTGTTGTAATATTTTTTAAATGTTTGTAACTTATTTTTTTATTTTTTGTAACTTAGTTTTTTTTTATTTTTTGTACTTTAGTTAGTTTATTTAATTGTATTTAATTGTAGTTATTTGTAGGTAATTTATTTAATTAATTTAATGATAGTGTAGTGTTAGGTTTAATTGTAACTTAGGTTAGTATTTATTTTACAGGTAATTTTGTATTTCTTTTAGCTAGGTAGCTATTAAATAGTTATTAACTATTTAATAGCTATTGTACCTAGTTAAAATAAATTGAAATTTGCCTGTAAAATAAAAATAAATCCTAAAATAGCTAAAATATTATTATTATTTATATTGTAGCTATATTAGGGTTCATTTTAAAGGTAAGTATTTATTTTTAAATAGGATTAATTTAGTTAAAAAGAGTTATAATATTTAGATGTATTTAATTAATATTTAAGTTAGGGGGTGTTAGGGTTAGACTTAGGTTTAGGGGTTAATAATTTTATTATAGTTGCGGCGGTGTAGGGGGGGCAGGATAGGGGTTAATAAATTTATTATAGGTGGCAACGGTGTAGGGGGGGCAGATTAGGGGTTAATAAATTTATTATAGGTGGCAAAGGTGTAGGGGGGGAAGGATAGGGGTTAATAAATTTATTATAGGTGGCGACGGTGTAGGGGGGCAGGATAGGGGTTAATACGTTTAATATAGGTGGTGGTGGGCTCCGGGAGCGGCGGTTTAGGGGGTAATAAATGTATTTCGTTGCGGTGGTGTAGGGGGGGACAGATTAGGGGTGTTTAGACTAGGGGTACATGTTAGGGTGTTAGGTGCAGACATTTTCCATAGGAATCAATGGGATGTGGGGCAGCAGCAAACATGAAATGTCGCTATGGTCAGACTCCCATTGATTCCTATGGGATCCGCCGCATCCAGGGAGGCGGATTGAAAACCAGGTACGCTGGGCTGGAAAAGTGCCGAGCATACCTGCTAGTTTTTTGATAATCAGATTGTGCCGAACTTGTGTGCGGAACATCTGGAGTGACGTAAGAATTGATCTGTGTCGGACTGAGTCCGGCGGATCGAAGCTTACGTCACTAAATTCTACTTTGCCGGTGTGTAGGGCTTGATAACTAAGGGGAATCAGCCTCGCCAGAAATACGCTGCAGAATTCCAGCGTATTTGAGGTTGACGGCTTGATAACTAGGGGCCAAAGGCTTGTTAGCACGTCTAAGGGGCTAGAATGTAGCTAGAGGATGTATGAGGCACATTTCCTTGCATATAGATCTAATAAAATTTAAAGCAGTAAAAAAAAAAAAGAAAATAAATATAAGGGTTTTTTCCCCTATATCGGCCACTGACAATGGAACAGAAACCACAATAATATCATAATAATTAGTGGAATGAATGAATGAATGCTAGGGAATCTAATAAAGTTCAAAAAGTCGACCCTTGTGGAAACTGGAGAAAAGAGAGAAATTTAAAAAATAATGGGGGGGTGCAATAGTAGGTTACTACTAAATGGCTAATAATGTGGGTTTGCCAAATAATAAACTCTGAATAACTGTTCACATGTAAAACATAAAGAGATCTCATGGCATAAATTATAAGATCTCATTTATAAAGGGGCAAACTGTAGTAAACTAACACAAGGGGGGAGATTACATATGTGGCAGATTTTTCAGCGCAACTGCTGAAACCCACGTCGCCCGTAAGTTTACCTTACACATCGGGTGAATCACATAACCCATGCCGCCAGATGATAAACTGCTGTAAATTGGAAAAACTGGCGAGGTTCAGAAATGTGTGCAATTAACTTACGCCAGTATATCATATTGCACGTGTAACTAAATATTAAATAAATGTTGAATTTACAGGTAAAAATCTTAACCGGAAAAAAAAAAAAACGACACGTCAAAACGCAATTCAAAAACCCTAACCCACATCACAAGCACTAATAAAAGCTATTAAAGGGAGAGTCTACACCAGAATTTTTATTGTTTTAAAAGATAGATAATCCCTTTATTACCCATTCCTTAGTTTTGCACAATCAACACAGTTATATATATACACTTTTTACCTCTGTGATTATTTTGTATCTAAGCCTCTGCAAACTGCCCCCTTATTTCAGTTCTTTTGAAAGACTTTTAGTCAATCAGTGCTGGCTCCCTGGAACTTCACGTGCGTGAGCACAGTGTTATCTATATGATACACATGAACTAACACCCTCTAGTGGTGAAAAACTGTCAAAATGCCCTGAAAGAAGAGGCAGCCTTCAAGGGCTTAGAAATTAGCATATGAAACCTCCTAGTATACCAAGAGAACAAAGCAAACTTGGTGATAAAAGTAAATTGTTTAAAATTACATGCCCTATCTGAATCATGAATGTTTGTTTTGGACTAGACTGTCCCTTTAACCCCTAAACCACCATCCCCCACATCGCAATCACTAATTATTATTATTATTCTTTATTTATAAAGCGCCAACAGATTCTGCAGCGCTGCCCAAGGATAAAAGTACAACAGAGAAACAATACAATAAAAGACAAAAGACAACATTTTACAGACAAATACAGGGGGAATTGAGGGTCCTATTTCTGTGGGAACTTACAATGTAGATGGGTAGGAGGATGGGAAACAGGAGGTGGGGACAGCAAAGGTGAGGATGATATTAGTGAGGAGATAGATGAGGGCAACTGTTAGATAAGTGAAGTTCATTTGTTAATGAGTCGGGTGATAAGCTTCCCTGAACAAAAAGGTCTTTAGGGAATATATGAGATACACAGCGGGCGAAATAGTGAACAAATATTACACCAAGCTGGTAGCTTTAAGAGGCGCCAAAAGGACATAGATAATATGAATCTGTTTAGTGGTCAGTATACAAGTGTATATATACAAAGTAAAAATGCACGTCTGGGTTAATATAGACAAAAGTGAAATATATACTAATGTGTATAAAAAGTAATAATAAATTACTATAAATCCAAGAAGTATATGCTATAGAGGCAGTGCAAATAGTCAAACCAATGATATATAACAAGATATAACAACCAAAATATACAGAATGTAACAATGTTGCAATATAATGTGTATAATAAAAATAATAAAATAAAGAATGAATATAATGTCCTGTAATGGGGATTATATACATAATGGTATCCAATAGACAAACAGTGTAATAACACACCCACAATATACGTAATTATCATCACAATGATTATCGTATCATGATCAAATTCACTAATCATTTAAGAAAAGGGTCCCAATAGTTATGGAGTGCATATTTTCCTCCAGACAACAGAACAATGTCTATAAGATGATATTTAAAAACAACTAAAATAGTGAGGACTCTGTTCAAGCGAAATAGGGGGAGGGAACTGAAATGAGCCACATCGTCATCATTTCAGGAACCCAATCAGAGTAAGGAGGCGTGATTAAACAACGTAACACATGTCGTTAGTAAACATTGCTTCTATGATCCTATTACGGATTACTATGGAGGTGGTGTTACTACAACTACTCTCTACGTTAAAGAGATAGGAGGATAGATTGTAATATGATAAGATCTTCAGTAGGGATCAATAATATCTATTCTGGTATACAATCAAATACTAGTGATAAGAAATTAGATACAATCTTGAAAAATAATAAACGTTTAAAGGAGGAGAGGTTGGGGGAAAGTCTGATAGCTCTAGGAAGTGTGTTCCAGAGGGTTGGTGTCACACAATAGAAGTCCTGTAGTCTAGCATGAGAGGAGGTGATGGTAGAGGACGCAAGGAGCAGGTCATTGTTGGATTTTAGGGGGCAGGCTGGAGTATATTTGTTGATGAGTGAGGACAGGTAGGGTGAGGGCTTTGTAGGTCAGGGTGAGAATTTTGAATTTACCTCTGCTGTGAATGGGGAGCCAGTGAAGGGACTCGGAGAGAGGTGCAGCAGTAACAGAGCATCGAGAGAGGTGGATTAGCCTGGCAGAGGCATTTAGAATGGATTGAAGGGGAGAGAGGTGGGAGAGAGGGAGGCCAGTTAGTAAGTTATTACAGGAGTCAAGTCGGGAAATGACCAGCGAGTGGATTAGCTGTTTAGTAATTTCAGCACTCAGAAATGGACGGATTTTGGAGATATTGCATAGGTGGATGCAGCAGGATGAAGAGAGCAATTGGATGTGGGGAATGAAGGACAGATTTGAGTCAAGTGTGACTCCACTAATAAAAGTTATTAAGCCCTAAATAGCGATCCCCCCACATTGCAATCACTAATAAAAGTTATTAACCCCTAAACCACCATCCCCCCACATCGCAAACACCTAATTAAACTATCAACCCCTAATTCACCAACCACCCACATCACAAACACCTAATTAAACTTTTAACCCCTATTCACAGGTAAAAATCGAAACCCGAAAAAAAATTTAAACTGACACGTCAAAATGCAATTCAAACCCCCTTCGCCATCCCACCACATTGCAATCACTAATAAAATGTATTAAGCCCTAAACCGCCATCCTCCCACATCACAAACACCTAATTAACCTGTTAACCCCTAATCGGCAAACCCACCACAATGTATCTAATAAAACTATCAACCCCTAAACAATCATCGCCCCCACAACACAAAGTATTAAACTAAGCCCCCTAACCAAACACCCCTTAACCTAACCCCAATTAAAATACACATAAAATTAAAAAGATACTACCTTACAAAATAATAAAAAATTTAAAAATATATAAAAAAATAACATTACAAAAAATAACAAATGAAATTATCCAAAAAAAAAAGTTATTCCTATTCTAATACCCCCGTTTAAAAAAAAAAAACCACCCCAAAATAAAAAAAAAATATCTATAAATAAACTACCAATAGCCCTTAAAAGAGACTTTTGTAGGGCATTGCCCTAAAATTAACATCTCTTTTGCAAATAAAATAAACAAATTACCTCCTAACATTACAACCCTCCACCCCCCACCCCCCTATAATAAAAAACCTAACTAAAAAAAACATAATCTACTCATTGCCCTGAAAAGGGCATTTAATGATACCATGATGGATGAAGATGGAGCCACCTGGATGAAGATGTTTTGGCACTGGGATGAAGATGTTTTGCCGGACTTCATCAATGGTGAGTACCTATTTTGGGGTTAGGGTTTTGTTTTTATTTTTTGGGTGTTTTTATTTTTTAAAGGATCAGTCAACACATTAGATTTGCATAATCAACAAATGCAAGATAACAAGACAATGCAATAGCACTTAGTCTGAACTTCAAATGAGTAGTAGATTTTTTTATAACAAATTTCAAAGTTATGTATATTTCCACTCCCCTTGTACCATGTGATAGCAATCAGCCAATCACAAATGCATATACGTATAGTCTGTGAATTCTTGCACATGCTCAGTAGGATCTGGTGACTCAAAAATTGTAAATATAAAAGACTGTGCACATTTTTTTTTAATGGAAGTACATTGGAAAGTTGTTTAAAATGACATGCTGTATCTGAATCATGAAAATTTAATTTAACCTGTGTCCCTTTAAGCTTTTTTTTATTTTTTCATGGGCTGAAAAAGAGCTGAATGCCCTTTTAAAGGCAATGCCCATACAAATGCCCTTTTTGGGGCAATGGGTAGATTAGTTTTTTTTAGTTAGTTTTTTTTTATTTTGTGGGTTTGGGGGTGGGGGTTGTAATGTTAGAGGGTAATTTGTTTATTTTATTTGCAAAAGAGCTGTTAACTTTAGGGCAATGCACTACAAAAGGCCCTTTTAAGGGCTATTGGTTGTTTATTTATAGATGACATCACAGCTCAACTTTATTTAAAATTAACAATGGACAATATAGGGAAATGGGGGCATGCTGTTTAGAAGCAAGTATCTCAGGCATCTAAGCAGCTACACACCCCCAAGACCCACCGTTGGAAAGGTAATCGCCTAATCTTTCAAAGGCGGTCTAGAAAAAAGTAAAAAATAAATATATTTTAAAAAAGTTTAAAAAAAGCTCAAATCCATCTTAGCACCCAGGTGGGAAATGGCTTATCAGCCAAAGGGTTACTTTTATTCAAGTGTATTTTAATTGGGGTTAAGTTAGGGGGTGTTATGTGTGGGCTTAGTTATTAGTTTAATACTTTGCGTTGTGGGGGGTTGGATGGTTTGTGGGTTAATAGTTTAATTAGATACTTTGCATTGAGGGTTGTTGACGGATTAGGGGTTAATAAATTAATTAGGTGTTTTTTATGTGGATGGTTGGCGGATAAGGGGTTAATAACTTTTATTAGACATTGCAATATGGGGGATGGCAATTTAGGGGTTAATACATGTTATTAGACATTGCAATGTGGGGAGATGGTGGTTTAGGGGTTGATATTGCACATACGTTAGGTGTTTGATAAGGCTTCCAGGGAGCTATGGTGCTTTTTTGCTATGTGCAAGGGTTGCTGCACCTGCCTATGTGTGGCAAGATGAAAATGGAGTCAAATATCTCCATTCAGCATGCGTAAGTCCTTGCGCTGCATATGTGATACCGACTGGCAACGCCAGTTCTATGTTAGTTTATGGGAGTAAAAAATGGGTGCAACATGTAAAATATATGAGCGTAACTTGTCTGCTGTGCCAGGTATGTGAACGCTCGATTAGACTAAAAAATTGTGACGCTGGGTTTTGTGCACGTTGCAAAATATGTGATTGAGCCCAAGGTATATAGGATATATGAGACTATAGATAATATCCATAAGGAACACACTACTGCAGCTCAACTCAAGTAACACAATACATAAGTTAACAATGAAATTGCATCCTTTCCTACATTATAAAACTTTACAGAGGATACAGCTAACAAATCACATGACTCATGGTAATATGAAAACATACAGATGCTGTATAAGAAATATTTTAAATTGCTAGCTTTTCAACCCGTATCTCAGGGCAAGAAGAAGTGTATTAAAAGTCTAGAGGTTTTAACAGGTCTATATCATGAATCAAACATGCGTCAGTAAGCCAGATCTTTGGTGCTAACATAGCAAATGGCACTCAGTGTTGCAAAGCAAAAGTTTACTAACCCACACCAGCAGAGTAAAGGGGCTCTCGTATATGTGGTATGGAACAGTAGGTCCCCAAGAGAGAGAGTAGAGGCTTTTTGTTCAACTTGAAAAAAGTAATGTCCCCCAGTCCATCACGCAAATGTTTAATAGCCGATCGATCTTACGGATGTCATTATCCGCTTTAAGGATTATAAACAAAAAGAAGTGCTGCAACACTTAAGAAAGCATAAAATAAAATCTATAGCATACAGATGGGGATTCCCATGCTCTATTATAGTAGTGCAAGATGGGCAAAGAGTAACGTGCAAAGATCCTGAAGACGCAGAAGACTTTTGTAACAACCTCCAACTGGATACCCCACCGGATAAGCCCTCATCATCAATCCATAACACTTCATGTCTGGACATTCCCAAGCCACAAAGAGAAAAATGGCAGTCTGCTCCACCCAAGAGACATAAATCTCAGAAGTCTCTCCCTACCTGACATTTTCCAAGTCTGTATTGTAAATACCCCAATATACTGGGTTATCTCATGTTCATGAACTCTTTTGGACATTCCCCAGTGCTATGTAATACCTCCTAATGTTGTTGTATTTTTACTAAATTTACCAGTTTGAAAACTTTAAGCCAATAATAACATTTCTTTGCTACAATGCCCCTTTTGGGGTTTATTAGAGACCCTATGAGGTCATGCTTTATCAAATGAGAAGATGGAGATTTGTTTTAACGCTTATAGGTTTAAGTATAAGCGACCAACCTCCCCCCGAGAGGAACTGAGCTACCCAAGTTACCCCCCCCCTCCCAGAGTTAGTTTTGTACGTGTTACCATTCACTTAATCCAAATGATCCTGCTTACAGGGAAACTAAAAAAAGCTAAAACCCAAGGGATCGGGTTCTCACCCTCAGTGTAACATATGCTGTTTCCAAACTACATTATTCCACCTTAGCTAATACAGATCCACCTCCTAAGTGACATCATCATCTTACTTAAACGTGCTCTCATTTCACTACTTTGCTTGATCAATCAAGCTGGTTGTGTCAGAATAGCTCTCACTATAATTTTGAGCTATATTTTCAAAATACTTTTGTTATGAACCTGCAGACAATTTAATTATTTCTATCTGCAAGAATACAATTCCAAAAATCCAAACCAGGAATTAAACTGCTATAAAGCTTTTATTCATTTCTAACAACCAACTCTCTTTATCCCGTTTTCTACACATTTTCATTGGACAACTGTTTGCTGTCAATCATCCTTTGCAACCAGGAGCTACCTTTTGCATATTCAGTGACACCTGCTGCAGTCAATCATCAGCTGACCTCATCTAACAGATCCCTCTACACAGGAATCACTGCAGCTTCAGCCTTTTCCACAGCACAGGAATTCATCAGAAAGAAATAAAATATTAAACACGGTGATTCAGTCAGAAAATCCACCCTTTGAGTAAGTGATATAAGGTGATTTGCCATTTCAGTTGGGTCCATGTTATTGGCTTCATCAATCATGTTTAATATGTTATTTCTTTCTGTTGAATTCCTGTGCTGTGGAAAAGGCTGAAGCTGCAGTGATTTCTCTGTAGAGGGATCTGTTAGATGAGGTCAGCTGGTGATTGACTGCAGCAGGTGCCACTGAATATGCAAAAGGTAGTTCCTGGTTGCAAAGGATGATTGACAGCAAACAGTTGTCCAATGAAAATGTGTAGAAAATGGGATAAAGAGAGTTGGTTGTTAGTAATGAATAAAAGTTTTATAGAAGTTTAATTCCTGGTTTGGATTTTTGGAATTGTATTCTTGCAGATAGAAATAATTAAATTGTCTGCAGGTTCATAACAAAAGTATTTTGAAAATATAGCTCAAAATTATAGTGAGAGCTATTCTGACACAACCAGCTTGATTGATCAAGCAAAGTAGTGAAATGAGAGCACGTTTAAGTTAGACGATGATGTCACTTAGGAGGCGGATATGTATTAGTTAAGGTGGAATAATGTAGTTTGGAAACAACATATGTTACACTCAGAGAGGGTTTTCCCCAATGTTTATTTGTCATTTTATTTGTTATTCTAATCCTAATGTTTTGTTCCAGTGATGTTAATTTTGTTGTTGATATTTTATTGTCCACTTCTTGCAACTGACATACATGAAATGGCGCACAGGGTCGTAAAGACACTATTGTCACACTGGCCAGGGAACCCTTGGTTTAGATACCATAGCTACTACACTGGCACATTTAATGGATGATTCAACCCCACAACTAGTCTCCTTCCTGGCGTAGAATGTTAAGGGATTCAATTCCCCAATGAAACGCTCTAGAGCAATGCAAGACTATAAGCATGGTAAATATGATATATTGTTGTTCCAAGAAACACATTTTAAGAAATCCTCCATACCGAAATACTTTTCTCCTCAATACCCAACACATTACCACAGTTGTCACCCTGCTAAAAAGATTAATGGGGTCAGTATTTTAATCCAACGATCTATCCCCTTTCAATTAATAAAGGTAGATATGGATAAAGAGGGCCGTTACCTAGGAGTGATGGGTCTTCTATACGGTAAACATATTTCTATTGTCAATATTTACGCACCAAATTCCTCCCAGACCACTTTCTTTCATTCTATCACCAACTCAATCATCCAATTTCAAAAAGGTGCCTTATTAGTAGCCGGAGACCTCAATATCCCATTAGACCCCCTTTTAGATAGCTCCAACCAAACTATAAAATTGAGATGTAAATTCCACAAAAGAATATGGCAAGACTTCAACCTTCTAACCCTACATCATACATGGTGGCAACTCAACCCGACTACGAGAGACTATACCTTATTTTCCAATCCCAACAAATCATACTCGCGTCTGGACTATATTTTAGTAGACCACTTATTGTTATAATTTTTGTATTCTTCCTGCCTAATACCCACTACTTGGTCCAACCACTCAGCAGTACACAACAAATTCAAATGGCCCTCCAAACCCTTCAAACCATTCCAATGGAAACTTAATGAAACCTTGCTAGCAGATCCCAAAATCCAGCAACAAATAACTAAATGCATAACCAATTACTTCCAGGAAAAAATGATTACCCAGATACCTCTTTAAGCATGAAATGGGAGGCCCACAAGTGTGTAATCTGGGGAGAAATCATCAAACTTAAAGCACATACATCTAGAATAGCCAGACAACAACAACAAAATCTAATACAACTAATAGCCAATTTGACCAGCTACAAAAACTCAACCCTCTATAAGATTCCATACTACAAAATCTGACTCAACATAGACATGAAATAAACACATTATTAGACATTAAAGCACAAAAACTCCTTTCTAAAACAAAAATTTCACACAGATGGTAACAAGCCGGGCAAACTCCTGGCTAGCGCCCTTAATAAAAAACAAAATGCGAACTATATACACCATCTAACCCAATCAAATAGATCACGTGTAGAGGACTCCCTTTTTAATGGGGGAATTTTTAGACATTATTATGCCAATTTATATAACTTATTCCCTGACAGAGACATAGAAAAACACAAAACAGATTGCCAGAAATATCTTGATACATTACACATCCGCAAAACAGAATGAGAAGCAGTCTGCCAGGAACAAACAGCAGCATCAATAGCTTACTCTATAGCCTGGTTGCCACCTGATAGTAGCTTCTTTCTGCCCAATTGTGCTTTTCACAAAGGAAAACTTTCCTGTAGTATATCAGTCTGATCCCGCCGACATGGTCAGTCCAGCCCTGAAATACCAGGCAATTCTCCTCTGAGCAAGGAACATGACAACACCAGACAATCGTTTTGGCCTCCTTTGGGCCTCGCCAGTGAGGTGCAGCCATATCCCTCTAAACACATTGGGCAAGGAGTCCACGTCTGGTTTCCCCCATCACCCTTAGGGAGACTATCCCCAGGGTCATATTTACATATGCAAAACAGAATGAGAAGCAGTCTGCCAGGAACGAACAGCAGCATCAATAGCTTGTTCTATGGCCCGGTTGCCACCTGGTAGTAACTTCTTTCTGCCCAATTGTGCTTTTCACAGAGGAAAACTTTCCTGTAGTATATCAGTCTGATCCCGCCGACATGGTCAGTCTGCTGAGTGCATCTCTTTCTTTTTATATTTATGCAAATTGCTCTTTGGTCTCTCTAAGAGTAAAAGGGGAATCCAGATGTGGACTCCTTGCACACATGCCCTTAGAGAGATGTGACTGCACCTCACTGACGAGGCCCACAGAAGGCTGAAATGATCGTCTGGGGTTGTTGCTTCTCTTGTTCAGAGAAGAATTGCCTGGTATTTTGGTGCTGGACTGTCATTGGGCAGGGTCAGACTGATATGCTATAGGATATTTTTTCTCTGTGAAGGGGCATAGTGTGCTAAAAGAGTATGCACCCTGAGTGGCACCCTAAAATGAACAGGCACGGAAGATTTTCTAGCTTTTGTTCTGTCTCAACTGAGTGCATCTCTCTCTCTTTTTATATTTACATTACACATCCCTCATATTACTTCAGAAATTAAAGAAACCCTTATTAGACCAATAGAATAAGATGCGCTCAAAGAGGCCATCAAATCGTTATCCCCTGGGAAAAGTCTGGGGCCAGATGGTATTTCTGGAACATACTACAAAACCTTTAAAGACTTACTTAGCCCACATTTATTAGCACTATTTCAGAATATAGACGCTGACAACCCAATTCCGGCCAACATGCTAGAAGCACATATAAGTGTCCTCCCAAAGCCAGGTAAGGCCCCAGAACAACCAGCTCACTTCAGGCCTATCTCATTGTTGAACGTAGATTTAAAATTATATTAAAAAATACTAGTCAATAGCCTTAACCCCATACTACCCAATATCATACATCAAGATCAGTCAGGCTTTGTACAGGGAAGGGAGGCAAGGGACAACACTGTAAAAATCTTACATCTAATCCATCACATAACTAAGAATCAGATACCCTCAGTCCTCCTGTCAATGGACGCAGAAAAGGCCTTTGACAGGCTGGACTGGACTTTTCTGGGTTCCCGGATAAATTCCTAGCAAAAATCTTCACCCTATACACCCAACCATCAGCTACAATTCGAATAAATGGAACTCTTTTGGACCCCTTTCCCATTTTAAATGGAAAAAGACAAGGCTGCCCCCTTTCCCCTTTAATTTTTGTTCTCTCCATAGAAGTACTAGCTATAAATATTAGACAACATCCCCATATCCAGGAAATCACCTTAGAATCACAATCATACAAATTAGCATTATTCGCTGACGATCTCCTTTTACTTTTATCAAACCCAATTAATTCTCGGCCTCCCACCATGTAGGCTCTAGATATGTATGGGAAGCTCTCCAATTATTCCATGAACTTCAATAAATTGGAACTATTGCCTTTACAATTAACCCAAAAAGACAAAACACAACTCTCTCAAACCACCCCCTTTATAATCGCTACACTCACATTAAAATACTTTTATTTATTTATCATCTGACCCTTCACAATTATGAAAATAAACTATGAAAAATTAATTAATGAATTCCATCGACTCACCAACGAATGGCTCCTTAAACCAATTTCATGGCTGGGCAGAATTAGTGCAGTCAAAATGACCCTCCTACCTAAAATATTATATGTGTTACAAACAGTACCTATTCCATTGCCAAAAACTTATATTCCACTACTACAGAACACATTGATTACCTACATATGGAATCAAAATCCTCAGAGAATTTCCAGAACAACATTATACCTACCCAAACACCAGGGAGGATTGGGTATCCCTGACCTCCAAGCCTATAGATTTGCAACTATCCTAACATGAATCATTGACTGGTGCCACTATGGGAACCCCTACATCAAAACGTGGATCACGATTGAACAAGACTTGATCAAATTCCCCCAGATTGGTAGTATTTGTTGGCTATCACCACAGTCTAGACCACATGCAATTTGCCAGTCTCTGATTATTAAAGAAACCCCTGTATTGCATAAATATAGAAATATCTCAAACATCCCTTCCCCTCTAACCCCAATCTTGTGCAACCCGGAACTGCCATTAGGGTTGAGACATATTAATATATGTAAATATGTAAGATATAAACAAACTCATACCTATATACTTGATGGTTGAAGACTCTAATATCCTACCCATAGAACAAATTCAAGATTTAGGTAAAGACACCTTCAAAACTTGGTATCATTACCACCAACTAGCACATTTTTTACAACACCATAAGCTGAAATCATATTTATTCCGGCCATGAACTCCATTTGAAACATTATGCAGCGTACCAGCCCCGCCTCAACATCCAATCTCTTTGGTTTATAAAATCTTACTATCACCACAGCATCAAAAACGACCATCATATACCCAAAAATGGCAGGACTCCCTGCCCTATGAATTAATACAATCTGATTGAAACACAATTTTCCACTCTGTTTCCCATTCGTCACGCTCACCAAAGAAACTATAAACAAACTACAAACTTCTCATGCAATGGTACCTCACCCCACTAAGACTAAAACACATATTCCCTCAGGCATCAGATAAATGCTGGAGGAAGTGTGGTCAAATAGGCTCACTTTATCACATGTGGGGGATTGCTCAAAGATTATTGGGAAGAAGCTTGATTGTATATAAACTACAACTATTTTTGTTTAATGTATTCCCTAAGCCCCCTTCGAAACTACATGCTAAACTATTCTATATTATTGTAAACAGTGCAAAACAACTTATTCCAAGACTTTGGAAACAAGAGAAAGTCCCTTCTACACAAAGCTGGTTACAACAAACAACAACTAACATCTCTAGAACGGTACTTTTATATGATTAGACATCTTTTATGTAATAACTTTTTTTGTGGGAGTCAAAACCACAACTTCCCCTGAACATAGCATAATTAGATAAGAGGCTTTCCACTTCCACAACTTTTGTCCTCTGTGTGCCAGTAATTATTCTGTCTACCTTTGAGATGTACAGCCTTATAAATTTCATGTATTGTAATTTCTTATTTTTTGAATAAAGAAGTTTTAAAATAAAAAAAACACAAAAAAAAACCTAAGATTACTAAAAAATTAAAACTACAATTACAAAAAATAAAAAAACACTAAAATTACAACAACAAAAAAATACCATTACAAAAATAAAAAACGAAATTATCCAAAATAATAAAAATTATTCCTATCAAAATACCCTGTTTAAAAGAACAAACAAAAAAAACACACCAAAATAAAAAACCCTAATCTATAATAAACTACCAAGGGCCCTTAAAACGACCTTTTGTAGGGCATTGCCCTAAAGTTAACAACTCTTTTGCAAACAAATAAAAACAAACACCCTAACATTACAAACCCCCACCAACCCAAACCCACAAAATAAAAAAAACTAATCTACCCATTGCCCTGAAAATGGCATTTCTATGGGCATTGCCCTTAAAAGAGCATTCAGCTCTTTTGCTGCCCTTAAAAGGGCATTCAACTCTTTTTCGGCCATTAAAATAAAAAGCCCTAATTGTAAAAAAAACACCCCAAAAAACAAAAAAAATACCTAACACTAACCCCAAAATCAGTACTCACAGTTGCTGAAGTGCAGCGAAAGATCTTCATACCAGCGGCGAAGCATCTTCATACAGGCGGCTCCATCTGTATCCATCGCGGGACCGGCATTGTCTATATTCATTCCAGTGGAGACGGAGCAGTCGGTGAATGCGCGGAGGTCCAGGCCGAGGTGCAGGTGGAGGTCCATCGATCCGACGTGGAGGTTCTCTTCATGCGATCGTCCGCCACACACTGAGGATTCAATGCAAGGTACCCCTTTTATATTGGGGTACCGTTGCATTCCTATTGGCTGAAATATTTAAATCAGCCAATATGAATAAGAGTTGCTTAAATCCTATTGGCTGAATTAAACAGACAATATGATTTAAGCAGCTCTCATTCCTATTGACTGATTTGAATAAAGAATGGATCCGAAAAAACTATTTAACTTAACATAACTAATTTGCTGAAACGATTTTTTTTTTTTTAAACTTAACTAAACTAATTTGCGGAAACAAAATTATTTATTTAACTAATGAAAATTAAACAAAACAATTTTTTAGAGTGTTGCACATGTCTACTGAAGACACATAATTCCCTTTTCAATAGGGAATAACTGGGAATGAATTTTACAAAAAATCCAAGTGGTTTGGTGGACAAAATATCCAAATTCATTTTTCCTAACGGTTTTTCCAAAATAATTTTTTCTCCATGCACATATATATTTCCATTACTAGGGTGTCTACAGAAATTTCAAGAGAGGGGGCAAAAACATAAAATTCAAAATATACAACATATGCAGCAGGAGAGAGTTGCATGAGACACACAATATTTTACACTTATAGCCTTAAAAACCTTAAAGGGACATTCCAGTCAAAATTTAAATGTACATAGAATTATTCAATTTTTGAATAGAAACATATTTGCAATATACATATATTGACTAAAATGCTTCTAGTAAAAGTTATCACCGTTTTAGTGTTACTTTTTTCTCTGCACGTGCATGTGAAGCATAACTAAATATTGTTACTGCACCCGCATTTTAAACAATCCAGGGGTCGTGGAGCTAAGGCATCGAGAAGCAGGATCAGCAACCGCGATGACATTGGCCATGGAGCCTCCTCTTCATGCGATCATCTGCTGCACATTGAAGATTGAATGCAAGGTACCCGTTTTATCGCCATTCCACAATCGCAGGTGTTAGTTTTTTTTAACACTTATTCTCCATTGATATCTTTGGGGGGGGAAAAGTGCACAAGCACGTCAAGTCAGGACTTGGCTATTGTGCGGTATGGAGCTTATAGCACCATATCGCACAACACAAGAAGGTTTTGTTGTAACTTGTAATAGCAGCACTATGTAAAGTGCATTACCTCTAAATTGTTAGCGTTATTTACGCACCGGGTTTAGCGCACAACATAATCTGGGTGAAAATTAGTTATGTACAAGCAAAATAATAGCTGTATGTAATCACTGATAAGAAGCATTTAACTGTGCTAAACCTCTTAAGGTTACTCAAGGGGGGGCAGAGGTATTTCTCTCTCTATTTCTCTGCTATGTCCAGGTCTGTAAATTAACTCATTTTATTTTTATATGGAATAAATGCTACGTTTTACTGTTACTTCTGTTGACTATGGACTTTATATGAGTCAGTATCTGTTTTAATTACATGCACTTATATCTATTTAATATATGAAGATTTGACACTTCAAGCAAGTTTTTGTTCTAGGCCATATAGCGGTTTTTCTCCCTTTTTATGTTTTTGAAAATTAGTTAACAGGAAACAAATATATTAAAAAAGTAAAGTTTGTTTATAGGGAAGTGAATTAACAGACGGCTAGATTACGAGTTTTGCGGTATGTGTGAAAATGCAGCGTTAAGGCTCTTTTTCACTACCGCTGTTATTACGAGCCTTGCAGGTTTAGGGGCACTGCACACTTTTTTGGCCTTAACGCAACGCAATTACCGCAGCTTTCAAAAAGTTCTTTCAATTTCTTTTTATAGGTAAGTATTTAGTTTTAAATAGGAATTATTTAGGTAATGATAGTAAGTTTTATCTAGATTTATTTTAATTATATTTATGTTAGGGGGTGTTAGGGTTAGGGTTAGACTTAGGTTTAGGGGTTAATAACTTTAGTATAGTGGCGACAAAGTTGGGGACGGCAGATTAGGGGTTAATAAATGTAGGTAAGTGGCGGCGATGTTAGGGGCGGCAGATTAGGGGTTAATAATATTTAACTAGTGTTTGCAATGCGGAAGTATGGCAATTTAGGGGTTAATATATTTTTATAGTGGCGGCGATGTCAGGAGCGGCATATTAGGGGTTAATAAATATAATGTAGGTGTCGGCGATGTCGGGGGCGGCAGATTAGGGGTTAATAAGTATAAGATTAGGGGTGTTTAGACTCTGGGTTTATGTTAGGATGTTAGGTGTAAACATAAATTTTGTTTCCCCATAGGAATCAATGGGGCTGCATTACTGAGCTTTACCCTGCTTTTTTGCAGGTGTTAGACTTTTTTCAGCCGGCTCTCCCCATTTTCAGCAGCGCTGGTATTGGAGTGCGGTATGGAGCTCAATTTTGCTCTACGATTACTTTTTGCCTGCTAACGGCGGGTTTTTATAAACCTGTAATACCAGCGCTGTAGGGAAGTTAGCGATGCAATAACTTGCAAGTTAGTACCGAGCAGCTCTTACCGCAAAACTCGTAATCTAGCCGAGAGTAAATAAATTACCACCTATTTTTCCAGTCCACCTTACATTAGGGTAAAAGTAGTGTTGTGATGTAATTTGTTCTTAACCAATGAATGAGGGAGTTAATCCCTTTTTACTGCAGCAGCCGAAACACGTCATCTACTATGACTGACACTGACACTCCTGGTAAGGAATTTGTAACTAAAAATGGTTAAATGATTTTTATCCAGTTGGATTTAGAATAAAGCTGTGTTTTTACCTGATGCTCCTCATCTTCTTCTTGTTTATTGGAGCTATGTCCTAGTTGGTTGCATAGATTGTTAACCGACTGATAAGAAAAACACTTACAACTCTGTTGGTGGAAAACAAAATGCTCCAGAGGCATAAAAACAAAATGTATTTTTCTTGAACAGAAATATCTGTTTCATAAAAGAAAAATAAAGCCCTGCATTTTAAAATGTCGTCTTTTAGCTGATCCACAGAAATTCAACTGTAATGTCCATTTAATGTATTATATTTGGTATTATCTAAAATCCATGTAACATTGTATAAAGTGGGGTTATTAAATTATCCTAATTTCTTTTTTCTGAATATGCATTTTGAACTCTTCTCAAACCCTAAACAGTCTGGGCTTACGTGTTCATTTCATTAGGTTAAAAATATTCATATGTTTTTTAATAGGATATTTCTTCTGGCAATCTCCATGGATATTATTCCTGAGCAAAATGGTTTTGAACAAATTATCATTACAGGACCATGAATTGACTAAATAATAAGCCCAAAATAATTTCTTCAAACGAATTATAAGGTAGCTATTTATCTGAATGAAATGTAAAAGTATTTTCCAATGGCTGTGACCACTAAATATCATGCACACTTTATTCATTAAGGGCCAGTTTACTAGTAGCGCGCCTTTTACCACTTTTGCTTGAGCATAAACATTCCTAGTAGTAAGCTGTTTGCGCGTGTCCATTTGCGGGCGTATTACAAGTTTAAAGTAAAAAGTCTGTGTGCAAGCAAAACCCGACGCACGCTACCCAAAGGACTTATATTGTGACTCCTCATAGTTGTAAATGGAGAGCGCAGAAGAAAAAAAAATTAACACAACGCTCGTGCTCTAACCTGACAGGAGTTATTAATATTTCACATTCCAATGCTCTTCACATACAGAAAAATGTATGTATATATATATATATATATATATATATATATGTTGTACATATGTATTTATGTGTTTTACTGTACATATTTAACATTCCAATGTTCTTCACTTACATGATAATATTTTTTCTATTGTAAATATATATTCCTATATAAATATCTGTATTCCTATTCCTATACCCATATCTATATTCCTATTGATATATAGGTATAGATAATTATTTTACATTAGCAATATCAGATATATATAACAATATATAGTTAATAATGAAAATTTTAGGTGAAGAACAAAAGAATGTAAAATATGCGTAACGAACTTTGGGTTTCACGCTTTAGGTCTAAAACGGTGTTGTTTTAACGCACATGAAAAATTTGTAGTATTAAAACACATTATTGAACTGTTAAATATAAAATATTTGAAAAACATTAAAAATGATTATACATACTATATGTATAAAAATGATGGGTGCTAGGTTTGAATATGTTAAATAAAACATTATTAACTGTACAAATTAACACCATATAGCACCTCCATGGTTGTTAAGGAGAACACATCTCATCTTAGGTTTGTTTATTCTGTGGAACAGAAGCACATAAGGTGTTCTATAAATATTTGTTATCCCTTAATCTCAATGTATCTCCTGTTAAATGAAGAACTTCTGCCTGTTGTTTAAGAAAAATCAATAATTATTTTTCATTTGTATGCTGAGTCTGGCCACTGGCAACTGCTTGAAATACAATTTAACATAATTAAGATTAATAATAGGTTGAATGGCATATTCATTAAGCAGGAGAGGTGAAAACAAAGCATATGATCATGGACAGTGTGTGGACAGGGCCGGCGCTTGCATATAGGCATTCTTGGCAGTCGTCTTAGGGCGCTCTTGTGGGGGGTGCAAATTTGCAACATGCAAAAGAAATATTTAAAAAAAAATATTTTATACATGACTTGCTGCTTAATTGCATCCTTGCACAGAATGCAGCAGCATCTATTATTGTGCTCTATAGTGCCCCTGTCCTTTATCAATTATCCTCTGCTCTGCTGCCCTGCCCTCCCCTCCCTCAATCACAGTGTGATCGCTCCAATCATGCTGTGCATTATGGGTCACAATAATCATCTCACAGGCGGCCCAGGAACTTTAAAATTACAGATGCAGTGTTCTGAAAATCCAAGCATCGGATTGCTCATTGCTCATAGATACCCCCCAACGCATGCGCTACTACTAGAATCCTCATGTGTTGCCTCGAGTAAGAGGATTTTTTACTACTTCTGACAAGTGAGTCAGACTGAGTGCTTTCTGTGACTGAGCTCTCAGTGCTTGAGGTGAGTCAGTGACTGACAGTCACTAAACGGTGTGGCTGTGACATAGTCTCTGAGGATGCCAGTTAAGGACTTAGGAACTCCACTCTGGGACTACTGGTCACCATGGGTAAGTAAATGAATACCAAGGGCAGACTGAACTGGGGTGGGGGGGGGGGGGGTTGGGTAGCCTCTTTGAAAAAAATTAGGGTAATTTGGTTTTTGTTTATTTTTTTTCTCCCGGACGGATTAGATAACTGCTTGGGGCATAGTGGCCCTGCCCACCAGTTACTTACAGGAACTTCTGGAAACTGCTGGCCCCCTCTTCTGTCTCCCTTCTCCTTCCAAGCTCAGACTCAGCCTGTGACTTTTAGCTGCTAGTGAGACACTGTACAGTCAGAAAGAAATGCAAGGGGCTTTTTTTCTCAACTAAGGTCTGTACTATTGACATGAAATCGTTTGATGTTTAAAACAGGTCAGGGCTTATTTTAACCCTTTATTTTACCACCTCTTTGGTGATTGCTGCACTGATTACCAAAAGCAGAGAAGGTAATCTGATACTTAGAGGGATATTTATCAAGCCGTAAACCGCAAATACGCTGGAATTCTGCAGCGTAATTGTGGCGAGCCTGATTCGAACCATTTATCAAAGCCTACAGACCAGCAAAAGTTAAAATTTGTGACGTAACATACGATCCCCTGGTCTCAATCCGACACAGATTGATGCTTATGTCATTACAGATGTTCCAAATACAAATTCGGCACTATCTGACAACTTTTGCAAGCTAACAAATTTCTAACAGATACGCTCGCCACTATTCCAGCCCAGCGTACCTGGTTTTCAATCGCCACCCTGGAGGCTGTGGATGCCATAGGAATCAATGGGAGTCTGAAAGCAGCGAAAGCTTATGTTCGATGCTGCCATATATCCCATTGATTTCTATGGTAGAATAGAAGTTACGTTTACACCTAACACCCTAACATAAACCCTGAGTCTAAACACCCCTAATCTGCCGCCCGACATCGCCGCCACTAAATAAAGTTATTAACCGCTATCCCGCTGCTCCCAGACCCCGCCGCCACCTAAATAAATGAATTAACCCCTATCCCGCTGCTCCCGGAGCCCACCGCAACGCTAATAAAGTTATTAACCCCTATCCCGCCGCTCTCAGAGTCCACCGCAACGCTAATAAAGTTATGAACCCCTATCCTGCCACTCCCGGACCCCGCCGCAACTAAAAAAATGTATTAACCCCTAAACCCCTGGCCTACCACATCACTACCACTTACTAAACCTATTAACTCCTAAACCGCCAGCCCCCACATCGCCATAAACTAAACTAGGCTATTAACCCCTAAACCTAACAATTCGCTAACTTTACATTAAAATTACAACACGGCCTATCTTATAATAAATTTATACTTACTTTTAGAATTAAAATAAACTATATTAAACTATTAATTAACCTACCCTAACTATTATACTAAAATTACATTAAACTACAGGGAGTGCAGAATTATTAGGCAAGTTGTATTTTTGAGGATTAATTTTATTATTGAACAACAACCATGTTCTCAATGAACCCAAAAAAACTCATTAATATCAAAGCTGAATAGTTTTGGAAGTAGTTTTTAGTTTGTTTTTAGTTATAGCTATTTTAGGGGGATATCTGTGTGTGCAGGTGACTATTACTGTGCATAATTATTAGGCAACTTAACAAAAAACAAATATATACCCATTTCAATTATTTAATTTTTACCAGTGAAACCAATATAACATCTCAACATTCACAAATATACATTTCTGACATTCAAAAACAAAACAAAAACAAATCAGTGACCAATATAGCCACCTTTCTTTGCAAGGACACTCAAAAGCCTGCCATCCATGGATTCTGTCAGTGTTTTGATCTGTTCACCATCAACATTGCGTGCAGCAGCAACCACAGCCTCCCAGACACTGTTCAGAGAGGTGTACTGTTTTCCCTCCTTGTAAATCTCACATTTGATGATGGACCACAGGTTCTCAATGGGGTTCAGATCAGGTGAACAAGGAGGCCATGTCATTAGATTTTCTTCTTTTATACCCTTTCTTGCCAGCCACGCTGTGGAGTACTTGGACGCGTGTGATGGAGCATTGTCCTGCATAAAAATCATGTTTTTCTTGAAGGATGCAGACTTCTTCCTGTACCACTGCTTGAAGAAGGTGTCTTCCAGAAACTGGCAGTAGGACTGGGAGTTGAGCTTGACTCCATCCTCAACCCGAAAAGGCCCCACAAGCTCATCTTTGATGATACCAGCCCAAACCAGTACTCCACCTCCACCTTGCTGGCGTCTGAGTCGGACTGGAGCTCTCTGCCCTTTACCAATCCAGCCACGGGCCCATCCATCTGGCCCATCAAGACTCACTCTCATTTCATCAGTCCATAAAACCTTAGAAAAATCAGTCTTGAGATATTTCTTGGCCCAGTCTTGACGTTTCAGCTTGTGTGTCTTGTTCAGTGGTGGTCGTCTTTCAGCCTTTCTTACCTTGGCCATGTCTCTGAGTATTGCACACCTTGTGCTTTTGGGCACTCCAGTGATGTTGCAGCTCTGAAATATGGCCAAACTGGTGGCAAGTGGCATCTTGGCAGCTGCACGCTTGACTTTTCTCAGTTCATGGGCAGTTATTTTGCGCCTTGGTTTTTCCACACGCTTCTTGTAACCCTGTTGACTATTTTGAATGAAACGCTTGATTGTTCGATGATCACGCTTCAGAAGCTTTGCAATTTTAAGAGTGCTGCATCCCTCTGCAAGATATCTCACTATTTTTGACTTTTCTGAGCCTGTCAAGTCCTTCTTTTGACCCATTTTGCCAAAGGAAAGGAAGTTGCCTAATAATTATGCACACCTGATATAGGGTGTTGATGTCATTAGACCACACCTCTTCTCATTACAGAGATGCACATCACCTAATATGCTTAATTGGTAGTAGGCTTTCGAGCCTATACAGCTTGGAGTAAGACAACATGCATAAAGAGGATGATGTGGTCAAAATACTAATTTGCCTAATAATTCTGCACTCCCTGTATATTAAACTACTAATTAACCTGCTCCTCGCTGGATGTCTTGAAGATGGAGCCGCTCCACACCGATGGATGAAGATAGAAGATGCCGTCTGGATGAAGACTTCTGCCCGCTTGGATGAAGACTTCGGCCCGCTTGGATGAAGACTTCTGCCGGCTTCGCTGAGGACTTCTGCCACTTGGATGAGGATGGATGTCCAGTCTTCGAAAACTGTAAGTGTTAGGTTTTTTTAAGGGTTTATTGGGTGGATTTTAATTTTAGGTTAGGGACTTTTGACTGAAAAAGAGCTAACTGCCCTTTTAAGGGCAATGCCCATACAAATGCCCTTTTCAGGGCAATGGGGAGCTTAGGTTTTTTAGATAGGATTTTATTTGGGGGGTTGGTTGTGTGGGTGGTGGGTTTTACTGTTGGGGGGGTGTTTGTATTTTATTTTACAGGTAAAAGAGCTGATTTCTTTGGGGCAATGCCCCGCAAAAGGCCCTTTTAAGGGCCATTGGTAGATTATTGTAGGCTAGGGTTTTTTATTTATTTGGGGGGGGCATTTTTATTTTGATAGGGCTATTAGATTAGGTGTAATTCGTTTAAATATTTGATAATTTACTTAGTGTTTTTTATTTTGTGTAACTTAGTTGTTATTTTTTTGTAACTTAGTAATTTTTAATAGTAGATTTAAATAACTTGAGTAGGGTTAGGTTTTTAAATATGTAATATAGTTAATTTAATCGTTAGTTTAATGTAATTTTAATATAATAGTTAGGGTAGGTTAATACATATTTTAATATAGTTTAATGTAATTTTAGTATAATAGTTAGGGTAGGTTAATTAATGGTTTAATATAGTTTAATGTAATTCTAAAGGTAAGTTTTAATTTATTATAAGATAGGGATGAGTTAATATTTAATGTAAAGTTAGCTGGTTTTTAGGTTTAGGGGTTAATAGCTTAATTTAGTTTATGGCGATGTGGGGGGCTGGCGGTTTAGTGGTTAATAGGTATAGTAAGTAATAGTGATGTGGGAGGCCAGGGGTTTAGGGGTTAATACATTTATTTAGTTGCGGAGGGGTCCGGGAGCAGAGGGATAAGGGTTAATAACTTTATTAGAGTTGCAGTGGGCTCCGGGAACGGAGGGATAGGGATTAATAACTTTATTTAGTTGCGGTGGTCTCCGGGAGAAGAGGGATAGGGGTAAATAACTTTATTAGAGTTTCAGCGAGGTCCGGGAGCGGCGGGATGGGGGTTAATAACTTTATTTAGTTGCAGCGGGGTCAGGGAGCAGCGGGATAGGGGTTAAACATTTTAGTATAGTGGCGGTGTTTAGTGACAATGTGTAAATAAAGTTGGGAAAAAGCCGAATAGCAGCGAGATTGATGACTGTTAGTTAACAACAGTCCGCTGCTCATTGCCCCGTACTTGGCGTGCGTTTTTTTGACAGCTTTTTTTATAAATATGGAGAGCGTAATCAGATCCGCGGCCGCGATGTTAGGCGATGTTAGGCGAGCGTATTGGTGCCGTCGAATGCAGCATAATTGACGGCTTGATAATTCGTCCTCCTAATCTGTAGTTTAGTGTATAAATGTAAAATATATTAAATATACATGGATATTGCATTTACATACAAAGTCAAGGGTATGGAATTTAGCATTTTTACTATCCTGGTAAACTACAGTATTTAGTTGTGCATTTTTACTATCCTTAAAAAAAAAAAAAATATATATATATATATATATATATACATTATATATATATATATATATATATATATATATATATATATATATATATATATATATATATATATATATATATATATATTGTATGCATGCAAATGGCTGTGTGTTGTTGTGAGGTGTGCATACATATAAGTGTGTGTATGTGGGTGTATGTGTGGTGTGCATGCATATGAGTGTGTATGTATGGTATGAGTGGTGTGCATAAATGGTGTGCAAGCATATGTGTGTCTCTATAACTGTGCATTTGTGTGTATAAATGTGTATAAGTGTGTGTGTATATAACTGTGTGTATATGTGTGTATAAATGTGTATGTGTGTATATAACTGTGTGTATGTATAAGTGTATAACTGTACATGTGTGTGTGTGTGTGTAAATATGTGTGTATGAGCATGTATGTATGTAGACGTATAACTTTGCATGTGTGTGTGTAAATATATGTATGAGCATGTATGTATGTAGGTGTATAACTGTGCGTGTAAATATGTGTATGGGCATGTATGTATGTAGGTGTATAACTATGTGTATAAATATGTGTGTATGAGCATGTATGTATGTAGGTGTTTAACTGTGTGTGTAAATATGTGTGTATGAGCATGTATGTAATGTAGGTGTATAACTGTGTGTGTATGTATATAGGTGTGTAAAAATGTTATTTTTATATGAGTGTGTGTGTGTGTCCTCTAGCTCTAATAGAATATAGTAGGGGGGGGCGGGTCAACAGAGTAAGAAAAGTGTCCCTCTTTGGCTATTTCAAAATTTGGGAGGTATATCTGCAGCTTTGATCAAAGAGCAGTATCAGATTACACTCACTGGTTATAGGTGCTGAATAATGCTATTGGTAAGTAATGGTACGATTCACAGTACTCAGGACTTATTTAATCAAACTGACAGCTAACCAGCTAAAGAGTTATGTGATCCTACTTTCTGCAGAATCGCATAACCATTTAGCTGGATAGCTGTCAGTTTGATCAAAGTGCCTCACTTCACACACACACACATACAAACACATGCACAGATAGACAAGCATATGCACATGCGCACACACACACACAAATACATATACTACTCACACACTGGCACACACACGTAAACCCCCAAATGGCAAAATGTATCCTCGCCTGTGTGACCAAAAATCCTAGCACCGGCCCTGTGTGTGGAAAGAAGATGTACCAATGTATAACTTCCAGGTAGTCCTTGGTTAGTAAAGGTTAAAAATTTGCTGGCATGGAGATAAATCTCACCGAATCTTTGGGGCTTTTTTTGAGCATTATTTTGCAATGTAGGTGTCTCTCCTTAATATCCAGAACTCTGCATAGATAGATAAAAAAACTCTCAAGTAAAAAATTGCCTTTTTTAAAAGTCCTTGAGGGACCTCGGGGTACTGACAAGACGTATTAGAACCTCAGGCCCTGACTGAGGCAATTGTTCAAGGGAGTGGCAATCTGATGCTTATAGTAGCAGTACTTTGGTACCAAAGGACCAAAACTAAAGGTAAGCAATATTAGATGTAGAGGGTAACGGATTATGTCAATAAATAAATATCCATTTATAATTAAACAGAAAATACAAATACATGAATCGTTCATAGACACTGTTGAACATCAAAGTAAAAACTGTGGCATTAGAAAAAGACAAATACGCAATATGCTAAAATAAAGGCATTTAACATAAACATCTTAAACAACTATCAAATTATTATTGTGATTACATTAAATGATTTCATTTCAGCCAGGGCATATGTGAAATGGTTTATAAGCAAATAAAAATGTAAGCCCCCAGCCAGATTTTTTTTTGTCCCTGACCTCTATAAGGAGATCTTAATTATGATGTGACTATGCTATCATTTTCAAATCCTTGTCATGCCAACAAGAATGATCTGATGTGTTTCCTGTGCCACCAGGCACACTTCCTCAGAGATTTGTTTCAAGTTATGTTTTTTCTCTATTAAACTTAGCCTGAGCTGGTTTCACTGTGGAATCCACATTTAAATAATGTCCCCTAATGTCTTAATCCTTTTATATTATTTCCTAGTTACCTCCTAAAATCTACTACTACACTACACCTTCCACCTATTGCAAACCTGTGTAAATTTTGAACCACCATATGAAATTTCCCAACATAAACCACCTTTACAGGGTAGCTTATTTCAGTGTTCCCTCCCTTCTTTTATTTTTTAAATAAAGTTCAAGTAATTCTCAGTGTTTACCCTTTTAGGACTAGATTACAAGTGGAACATCATTCATTGCTCCCGCTCGTGCTTTTAGAGTAGGTATTTTTTAGATAGACTTTTTTTTTTCTTTTATTGTACAATGTAGTTGAATTGTTTTTGTTTGCAAAAAAGAGCTAAATCACTTTAGGGCAATGCCCTACAAAAAACCCTTCTAAGTTCTATTGCTATAATAAATGTTTTAGTATAGGATTTTTTATTTTGGCTTTAGTTTTAGAATAGGCATAACTGGGATTTTTATTTTTGGTATTTTTTTATGTAATGTTAGGTTTTTATTTTTATCTAATGTTAGGATTTTTTTCTGTAATGGTAGATTTTTGTTGTTTTGTAACTTAGGGTTGTTAGATTAGAGGGGTTAGCCATTAGGAGGTTAGTGGGTCTATGCGGTGGGGGTTGTGGTGGTTTAGGAGTTAATAGCATAGCGTGGTAGTATGCAATGTGGGTGTTGGGCGGTTTAGGTGTTAATAGTGTAGCAGAGTAGTTTGCAATGTGGGGGTGTGGTGGTTAAAGGGGTTTTAAAGATAATGGATAATACTTATATAGGGCAAGATTACAAGTGGGGGGCTAACTTTCACTTTCACTTGTGGGCTAATTGCGTTAAAAGTTGCAGGTTAAGGTGCGTATTACAAGCTGAAGGTAAAAAGTCCAATGAGTACTAACTGCAGGACAATGGATATCGCGACCACGTTAACTTCTTCTTCTACAGAATTCAATGTGCTGTTAAAAAAAAAACACTTATTGCTTGCATGCTAACCCGACACCTCATTAAACCAACGGCACTAAGGCCGAAGGTAGTTATAAATACTTACATTCCAATGTTATTCACATAAAAGAAAACATTCATTTTATTTTAAGATACATATATATATATATATATATATATATATATATATATATATATATATATATATACATACAGTATATATATTTCTAAAATCTAAACCTACACCATGGGGCCCATTTATCAAAGGGCTTGCGGACCTGATCCGTCACTGCGGATCAGGTCCGCAAGACCTCGCTAAATGTGGAGAGCAATACGCTTTCCGCATTTAACATTGCACCAGCAGCTCACAAGAGCTGCTAGTGCAACGCTGCCCCCTGCTGACTCGGGGTCAATCGGCCGCCAGCAGGGAGGTGTCAATCAACCCTATCGAATACGAATTGATTTCCGGCGATTCCTGTCCGCCTGCTCAGAGCAGGCGGACAGGTTTATGAAGCAGCGGTCTTTAGACCGCTGCTTCATAACTTGTGTTTCTGGCAAGTCTGAAGACTCGCAAGAAACACGGCCCTTCAAGCTCCGTACGGAGCTTGATAAATGGGCCTGTATATATCAAAATGAATATATAAATGTGTGTATATATATATATATATATATATATATATATATATATATATATATATATATATATATATATATATATATATATATAAATAAAAAAGGACATTCTCTTCTAAGTGAAGAACATTGGAATGTAAAGTATTTATATTAAAAACACAATAACAATGATTAAAATTGATTAAAAATGATATTTAATTTTTCAAGGTATTTAACTGGAAAGGGCTCAAAAGTGTATATATTCATTTATATGTGTATATACTGTACGTATGTATGTATGTATGTATGTATGTATGTATATATAAACACATAAATACACATATATATACACACAAACACATATTTAAACGTATATAGTTTATTTTAATGTGTTTGGTGAATTTACGCTTTACGCTAAGGGGCCTATTTATTAAGCTCTGTATGGAGCTTGATGCCCCGTGTTTCTGGTGAGCCTTCAGGCTCGCAAGAAACACAAGTTATGAAGCAGCGGTCTAAAGACCGCTGCTCCATAAACTGTCCGCCAATTCTGAGGCAGCGGACAGACATCGCCGGAAATCCACCTGATCCAATATGATTGGTTTGATTGACACCCCCTGCTAGCGACCGATTGGCTGCAAATCTGCAGGGGGCAGTATTGCACCAGCAGTTCACAAGAACTGCTGGTCCAATGATAAATGCCGAGAGCATATGCTGTCAGCATTTATCGATGTGCAGCAGACATGATCGGCAATATCAGATCATGTCCGCTCGCATGTTCTTACATAGGCCCCTAAGTCTTTAGGCACTTGAGTAAAACCATTTACATTCAATTTGTAATATGCGTGCTACTTAGAGTAGTTGTGATATTGTGCTCCACTTGTTGTTCTAGGCCAAATTATTTAAAAACAAGGAACTGCAAAATGTATGTATGAATATTATTAATTAAAATGTGCCACATACTCACTATAATAATGGTAATGAAACATGTTTTCAAAATAAATTTAACAAAAAATTGTGTCTTATTTTGAACCGCTGCTCCATAACCTGTCCGCCTGCTCTGAGGCGGCGGACAGACATCACCGGAAATCAGCCTGATCCCCTGCTGGGGATGGCGTTGCACCAGCAGTTCACCAGAAATGCTGTCGGCATTTATCGATGTGCGGCGGACATGATCCCCGCACAAGGCCCCTTATTCATTCAAGTACAAAATACATTCATTGAAACCTTTTGAAACAAAAAAGGAAAGTACTATAAAGCATGTGACATTATTTCCATATGAAATTACTATATTGATTAACAATTTTAAAATGTTCACGAATTTAATGAAAACGAATCCAGTTACCATCCTTAAAGGGTCATGCAATCCAGTTTTAAACAACTTTCCAAATTATTTCTATTATCAAATTTATTTTGTTCGCTTTGTATCTTTAGTTGAAAAGTATACCTAGGTAGTCTCAGAAGCTGCTGGTTAGTGGATGCACATATATTCCTCTTGTCATTGGTTTTCAGCTTGCTCCCATGAGTGCATTACTACTCCTTCAACAAAGAATAACTAGAGAATTAAGTAAATTAGATAATAGAAGTAAATTGGAAATTGATTAAAATTGTATGATATATCTAAATCACAAAATAACAATTTGAGTTTATATCCCTTTAAAGAAATATCCAATAACTACTTGCACAGTGATTCTGTAGAGTAGTTTGCAGTAACAATATAGAAGTTCCTGATTGAAGAGGTTACCTGCTAGCCCCATGGCTAATTCCCATGAGTACTGGGAAAAAATTGACTCATTTGAATCTACCTCCTATTGAATTCAAGAAACAGTGAACCTAAAGTGAAAACTCCCAGAAGTGAGAAAATTATTAAGTTACCATCCCGAAATACTGTTTTTTTTTGTATCTGAGTACAATAATTTGAGTAAAAAGTGTTAGTGATATTCACCCTGGACTGAATAACTCTTAAGACCATGACAGGTTAAAGAGGGTTCGTTTATTGAAAGATCACACTGCAGTGAGGATAGAATGAATGCAAAGTTTTTCTCTGGGGGGGTCAGTCCCCTTCCCAAACATTTATACAGGAGGCAGGGCATTCCTGAACTCCCTATCTAGGCTTATACAGTTTATGATTGGCTGGCTAAAATGCAAGGGTTTCCACCAAATATGGTTATAACATAAGTAAAAAATACAGTTTAGACACAATTCCATTCACTAAGTTCTATTCCTCAAAGTAGCTGCTTTAACTGTCTGACCGTATATCAAAAAAGGGCAAAGGTCAGGGATGAACTAATGTCTGCTCTTATGTTAACAAAGAGAGCTGTGTAAAAAGCATATCATTCTACAAGCTTACTAATTTATGGTATACATCCATCCATATACTTACATATGTTTGGCCTACTAGGACAACAAGGGAATTGAATGTTTAGATACAAGGATAGAAAAGGATTAGATTTAGGAGAAAAATAAACAGACATACACTAGCTACCATAAAACATTGCACTTAAGCAAGACAGTCCCCTCCTGACTAACAATGCCTGCATAGAAATTAACCCATTCAGACCTCACTAAACACAGCAGGAAAAACAGTTACAGATATTGCTTATTATTTTCAACAAAAGATACAGGGTATCATTATAAAATATTGTTATATCCTAAAGGAAAGTAACCCTGAAATAATACCCTATCCCTACTTATAGGATAGTTGGCAATCTGAAAGTTAAATTAATGAGACCTGATGTTGGATGTGCAAAGACAGGTTATATTACAGACAGGTTATATTACAGACAGGATATATTACAGACAGGTTGTATTACAGACAGGTTATATTACAGACAGGTTATATTACAGACAGGTTATATTACAGACAGGTTATATTACAGACATGTTATATTACAGAAAGGTTATATTACAGACAGGTTATATTACAGACATGTTATATTACAGACAGGATATATTACAGACAGGTTATATTACAGACATGTTATATTACGGACAGGATATATTACAGACATGTTATATTACAGACAGGATATATTACAGACATGTTATATTACAGACAGGATATATTACTGACATGTTATATTACTGACATGTTATATTACAGACAGGATATATTACAGACATGTTATATTACAGATAGGATATATTACTGACAGGTTATATTACAGACAGGTTATATTACAGACAGGTTATATTACAGACAGGATATATTATAGACAGGTTACATTACAGACAGGATATATTACAGACAGGTTATATTACAGACAGGTTATATTACAGGCATGTTATATTACAGACAGGATATATAACAAACATTTTATATTACAGACAGGATATATTACAGACATGTTATATTACAGACAGGATATATTACAGACATGTTATATTACAGACAGGATATATTATAGACAGGTTATCTTACAGACAGGTTATATTACAGACAGGTTATATTACAGGCAGGATATATTACAGACTTGTTATATTACAGACAGGATATATTACAGACATGTTATATTACAGACAGGATATATTACTGACATGTTATATTACAGACAGGATAGATTACAGACATGTTATATTACAGACATGATATATTACAGACATGTTATATTACAAACAGGATATATTACAGACATGTTATATTACAGACATGTTATATTACAGACATGTTATATTACAGACAGGATATATTACAGACATGTTATATTACAGACAGGATATATTACAGACATGTTATATTACAGACAGGTTATATTACAGACATGTTATTTTACAGACATGATATATTAATTTACAGACAGGATATATTACAGACATGTTATATTACAGACAGATTATATTACAGACATGTTATATTACAGACAGGTTATATTACAGACAGGATATATTACAGAAAGGTTATATTACAGATATGTTATATTACAGACAGGTTATATTACATACATGTTATATTACAGACAGGTTATATTACAGACAGGATATATTACAGACATGTTATATTACAGACAGGTTATATTACAGATATGTTATATTACAGACAGGATATATTACAGACAGGCTATATTACAGACATGTTATATTACAGACAGGTTACATTACAGACAGGATACATTACAGACAGGATATATTACAGACATGTTATATTACAGACATGTTATATTACAGACAGGTTATATTACTTACAGGATATATTACAGATATGTTATATTACAGACAGGATATATTACTGACAGGTTATATTACAGACAGGTTATATTACAGAAAGGATATGTTATAGACAGGTTACATTACAGACAGGATATATTACAGACAGGTTATATTACAGACAGGTTATATTACAGGCATGTTATATTACAGACAGGATATATAACAAACATTTTATATTACAGACAGGATATATTACAGACATGTTATATTACAGACAGGATATATTACAGACATGTTATATTACAGACAGGATATATTACAGACAGGATATATTACAGACATGTTATATTACAGACATGTTATATTACAGACAGGTTATATTACAGACAGGTTATATTACTTACAGACAGGTTATATTACAGACAGGATATATTACAGACAGGATATATTACAGACAGGATATATTACAGACATGTTATATTACAGACAGGATATATTACAGACATGTTATATTACAGACAGGATATATTACAGACATGTTATATTACAGACAGGATATAATATAGACAGGTTATATTACAGACAGGTTACATTATAGACAGGATATATTACAGACATGTTATATTACAGACAGGATATATTACAGACGTTATATTACAGACAGGATATATTACAGACATGTTATATTACAGACAGGATATATTACTGACATGTTATATTACAGATAGGATATATTACAGACATTATATTACAGACAGGATATATTACAGACATGTTATATTACAGACAGGATATATTACAGACAGGTTATATTACATACAGGTTATATTACAGATATGTTATATTACAAACAGGATATATTACAGACATGTTATATTACAGACAGGATATATTACAGACATGTTATATTACATACAGGATATATTACAGACAGGTTATATTACAGACAGGTTATATTACAGACAGGATAAATTACAGACATGTTATAATACAGATAGGATATATTACAGACAGGTTATATTACAGACATGTTATATTACAGACATGTTATATTACAGACAGGATATATTACAGACATGTTATATTACAGACAGGATATATTACAGACATGTTATATTACAGACAGGTTATATTACAGACATGTTATTTTACAGACAGGATATATTAATTTACAGACAGGATATATTACAGACATGTTATATTACAGACAGGTTATATTACAGACATGTTATATTACAGACAGGTTATATTACAGACAGGATATATTACAGAAAGGTTATATTACAGATATGTTATATTACAGACAGGTTATATTACATACATGTTATATTACAGACAGGTTATATTACAGACAGGATATATTACAGACATGTTATATTACAGACAGGTTATATTACAGACATGTTATATTACAGACAGGATATATTACAGACAGGCTATATTACAGACATTTTATATTACAGACAGGTTATATTACAGACAGGTTATATTACAGACAGGATATATTACAGACAGGATATATTACAGACATGTTATATTACAGACATGTTATATTACAGACAGGTTATATTACTTACAGACAGGTTATATTACAGACAGGATATATTACAGACAGGATATATTACAGACAGGATATATTACAGACATGTTATATTACAGACAGGATATATTACAGACATGTTATATTACAGACAGGATATATTACAGACATGTTATATTACAGACAGGATATATTATAGACAGGTTATATTACAGACAGGTTATATTATAGACAGGATATATTACAGACATGTTATATTACAGACAGGATATATTACAGACGTTATATTACTGACAGGATATATTACAGACATGTTATATTACAGACAGGATATATTACTGACATGTTATATTACAGACAGGATATATTACAGACGTTATATTACAGACAGGATATATTACAGACATGTTATATTACAGACAGGATATATTACTGACAGGATATATTACAGAAAGGTTATATTACAGATATGTTATATTACAGACAGGTTATATTACATACATGTTATATTACAGACAGGTTATATTACAGACAGGATATATTACAGACATGTTATATTACAGACAGGTTATATTACAGATATGTTATATTACAGACAGGATATATTACAGACAGGCTATATTACAGACATGTTATATTACAGACAGGTTACATTACAGACAGGATACATTACAGACAGGATATATTACAGACATGTTATATTACAGACATGTTATATTACAGACAGGTTATATTACTTACAGGATATATTACAGATATGTTATATTACAGACAGGATATTTTACTGACAGGTTATATTACAGACAGGTTATATTACAGAAAGGATATGTTATAGACAGGTTACATTACAGACAGGATATATTACAGACAGGTTATATTACAGACAGGTTATATTACAGGCATGTTATATTACAGACAGGATATATAACAAACATTTTATATTACAGACAGGATATATTACAGACATGTTATATTACAGACAGGATATATTACAGACATGTTATATTACAGACAGGATATATTACAGACAGGATATATTACAGACATGTTATATTACAGACATGTTATATTACAGACAGGTTATATTACAGACAGGTTATATTACTTACAGACAGGTTATATTACAGACAGGATATATTACAGACAGGATATATTACAGACAGGATATATTACAGACATGTTATATTACAGACAGGATATATTACAGACATGTTATATTACAGACAGGATATATTACAGACATGTTATATTACAGACAGGATATAATATAGACAGGTTATATTACAGACAGGTTACATTATAGACAGGATATATTACAGACATGTTATATTACAGACAGGATATATTACAGACGTTATATTACAGACAGGATATATTACAGACATGTTATATTACAGACAGGATATATTACTGACATGTTATATTACAGACAGGATATATTACAGACATTATATTACAGACAGGATATATTACAGACATGTTATATTACAGACAGGATATATTACAGACAGGTTATATTACATACAGGTTATATTACAGATATGTTATATTACAAACAGGATATATTACAGACATGTTATATTACAGACAGGATATATTACAGACATGTTATATTACATACAGGATATATTACAGACATGTTATATTACAGACAGGTTATATTACAGACAGGATAAATTACAGACATGTTATAATACAGATAGGATATATTACAGACAGGTTATATTACAGACATGTTATATTACAGACATGTTATATTACAGACAGGATATATTACAGACATGTTATATTACAGACAGGATATATTACAGACATGTTATATTACAGACAGGTTATATTACAGACATGTTATTTTACAGACAGGATATATTAATTTACAGACAGGATATATTACAGACATGTTATATTACAGACAGGTTATATTACAGACATGTTATATTACAGACAGGTTATATTACAGACAGGATATATTACAGAAAGGTTATATTACAGATATGTTATATTACAGACAGGTTATATTACATACATGTTATATTACAGACAGGTTATATTACAGACAGGATATATTACAGACATGTTATATTACAGACAGGTTATATTACAGACATGTTATATTACAGACAGGATATATTACAGACAGGCTATATTACAGACATTTTATATTACAGACAGGTTATATTACAGACAGGTTATATTACAGACAGGATATATTACAGACAGGATATATTACAGACATGTTATATTACAGACATGTTATATTACAGACAGGTTATATTACTTACAGACAGGTTATATTACAGACAGGATATATTACAGACAGGATATATTACAGACAGGATATATTACAGACAGGATATATTACAGACATATTATATTACAGACAGGATATATTACAGACATGTTATATTACAGACAGGATATATTACAGACATGTTATATTACAGACAGGATATATTATAGACAGGTTATATTACAGACAGGTTATATTATAGACAGGATATATTACAGACATGTTATATTACAGACAGGATATATTACAGACGTTATATTACAGACAGGATATATTACAGACATGTTATATTACAGACAGGATATATTACTGACATGTTATATTACAGACAGGATATATTACAGACGTTATATTACAGACAGGATATATTACAGACATGTTATATTACAGACAGGATATATTACTGACATGTTATATTACAGACAGGATATATTACAGACATGTTATATTACAGACAGGTTATATTACAGACATGTTATTTTACAGACAGGATATATTAATTTACAGACAGGATATATTACAGACATGTTATATTACAGACAGGTTATATTACAGACATGTTATATTACAGACAGGTTATATTACAGACAGGATATATTACAGAAAGGTTATATTACAGATATGTTATATTACAGACAGGTTATATTACATACATGTTATATTACAGACAGGTTATATTACAGACAGGATATATTACAGACATGTTATATTACAGACAGGATATATTACAGACATGTTATATTACAGACAGGATATATTACAGACAGGCTATATTACAGACATTTTATATTACAGACAGGTTATATTACAGACAGGTTATATTACAGACAGGATATATTACAGACAGGATATATTACAGACATGTTATATTACAGACATGTTATATTACAGACAGGTTATATTACAGACAGGTTATATTACTTACAGACAGGTTATATTACAGACAGGATATATTACAGACAGGATATATTACAGACAGGATATATTACAGACATGTTATATTACAGACAGGATATATTACAGACATGTTATATTACAGACAGGATATATTACAGACATGTTATATTACAGACAGGATATATTACTGACATGTTATATTACAGACAGGATAGATTACAGACATGTTATATTACAGACATGATATATTACAGACATGTTATATTACAAACAGGATATATTACAGACATGTTATATTACAGACATGTTATATTACAGACATGTTATATTACAGACAGGATATATTACAGACATGTTATATTACAGACAGGATATATTACAGACATGTTATATTACAGACAGGTTATATTACAGACATGTTATTTTACAGACAGGATATATTAATTTACAGACAGGATATATTACAGACATGTTATATTACAGACAGATTATATTACAGACATGTTATATTACAGACAGGTTATATTACAGACAGGATATATTACAGAAAGGTTATATTACAGATATGTTATATTACAGACAGGTTATATTACATACATGTTATATTACAGACAGGTTATATTACAGACAGGATATATTACAGACATGTTATATTACAGACAGGTTATATTACAGATATGTTATATTACAGACAGGATATATTACAGACAGGCTATATTACAGACATGTTATATTACAGACAGGTTACATTACAGACAGGATACATTACAGACAGGATATATTACAGACATGTTATATTACAGACATGTTATATTACAGACAGGTTATATTACTTACAGGATATATTACAGATATGTTATATTACAGACAGGATATATTACTGACAGGTTATATTACAGACAGGTTATATTACAGAAAGGATATGTTATAGACAGGTTACATTACAGACAGGATATATTACAGACAGGTTATATTACAGACAGGTTATATTACAGGCATGTTATATTACAGACAGGATATATAACAAACATTTTATATTACAGACAGGATATATTACAGACATGTTATATTACAGACAGGATATATTACAGACATGTTATATTACAGACAGGATATATTACAGACAGGATATATTACAGACATGTTATATTACAGACATGTTATATTACAGACAGGTTATATTACAGACAGGTTATATTACTTACAGACAGGTTATATTACAGACAGGATATATTACAGACAGGATATATTACAGACAGGATATATTACAGACATGTTATATTACAGACAGGATATATTACAGACATGTTATATTACAGACAGGATATATTACAGACATGTTATATTACAGACAGGATATAATATAGACAGGTTATATTACAGACAGGTTACATTATAGACAGGATATATTACAGACATGTTATATTACAGACAGGATATATTACAGACGTTATATTACAGACAGGATATATTACAGACATGTTATATTACAGACAGGATATATTACTGACATGTTATATTACAGATAGGATATATTACAGACATTATATTACAGACAGGATATATTACAGACATGTTATATTACAGACAGGATATATTACAGACAGGTTATATTACATACAGGTTATATTACAGATATGTTATATTACAAACAGGATATATTACAGACATGTTATATTACAGACAGGATATATTACAGACATGTTATATTACATACAGGATATATTACAGACAGGTTATATTACAGACAGGTTATATTACAGACAGGATAAATTACAGACATGTTATAATACAGATAGGATATATTACAGACAGGTTATATTACAGACATGTTATATTACAGACATGTTATATTACAGACAGGATATATTACAGACATGTTATATTACAGACAGGATATATTACAGACATGTTATATTACAGACAGGTTATATTACAGACATGTTATTTTACAGACAGGATATATTAATTTACAGACAGGATATATTACAGACATGTTATATTACAGACAGGTTATATTACAGACATGTTATATTACAGACAGGTTATATTACAGACAGGATATATTACAGAAAGGTTATATTACAGATATGTTATATTACAGACAGGTTATATTACATACATGTTATATTACAGACAGGTTATATTACAGACAGGATATATTACAGACATGTTATATTACAGACAGGTTATATTACAGACATGTTATATTACAGACAGGATATATTACAGACAGGCTATATTACAGACATTTTATATTACAGACAGGTTATATTACAGACAGGTTATATTACAGACAGGATATATTACAGACAGGATATATTACAGACATGTTATATTACAGACATGTTATATTACAGACAGGTTATATTACTTACAGACAGGTTATATTACAGACAGGATATATTACAGACAGGATATATTACAGACAGGATATATTACAGACAGGATATATTACAGACATGTTATATTACAGACAGGTTATATTACAGACATGTTATATTACAGACAGGTTATATTACAGACAGGATATATTATAGACAGGTTATATTACAGACAGGATATATTATAGACAGGATATATTACAGACATGTTATATTACAGACAGGATATATTACAGACGTTATATTACAGACAGGATATATTACAGACATGTTATATTACAGACAGGATATATTACTGACATGTTATATTACAGACAGGATATATTACAGACGTTATATTACAGACAGGATATATTACAGACATGTTATATTACAGACAGGATATATTACTGACAGGATATATTACTGACATGTTATATTACAGACAGGTTATATTACTGACATGTTATATTACAGACAGGTTATATACAGACAGTTATATTACAGACAGGATATATTACAGACATGTTATATTACAGACAGGATATATTACAGACATGTTATATTACAGACAGGATATATTACAGACATGTTATATTACAGACAGGTTATATTACAGACATGTTATTTTACAGACAGGATATATTAATTTACAGACAGGATATATTACAGACATGTTATATTACAGACAGGTTATATTACAGACATGTTATATTACAGACAGGTTATATTACAGACAGGATATATTACAGAAAGGTTATATTACAGATATGTTATATTACAGACAGGTTATATTACATACATGTTATATTACAGACAGGTTATATTACAGACAGGATATATTACAGACATGTTATATTACAGACAGGATATATTACAGACATGTTATATTACAGACAGGATATATTACAGACAGGCTATATTACAGACATTTTATATTACAGACAGGTTATATTACAGACAGGTTATATTACAGACAGGATATATTACAGACAGGATATATTACAGACATGTTATATTACAGACATGTTATATTACAGACAGGTTATATTACAGACAGGTTATATTACTTACAGACAGGTTATATTACAGACAGGATATATTACAGACAGGATATATTACAGACAGGATATATTACAGACATGTTATATTACAGACAGGATATATTACAGACATGTTATATTACAGACAGGATATATTACAGACATGTTATATTACAGACAGGATATAATATAGACAGGTTATATTACAGACAGGTTATATTATAGACAGGATATATTACAGACATGTAATATTACAGACAGGATATATTACAGACAGGATATATTACAGACATGTTATATTACAGACAGGATATATTACTGACATGTTATATTACAGACAGGATATATTACAGACGTTATATTACAGACAGGATATATTACAGACATGTTATATTACAGACAGGATATATTACAGACAGGTTATATTACATACAGGTTATATTACAGATATGTTATATTACAAACAGGATATATTACAGACATGTTATATTACAGACAGGATATATTACAGACATGTTATATTACAGACAGGATATATTACAGACAGGTTATATTACAGACAGGATAAATTACAGACATGTTATAATACAGATAGGATATATTACAGAAAGGTTATATTACAGACATGTTATATTACAGACATGTTATATTACAGACAGGATATATTACAGACATGTTATATTACAGACAGGATATATTACAGACATGTTATATTACAGACAGGTTATATTACAGACATGTTATTTTACAGACAGGATATATTACAGACATGTTATATTACAGACAGGTTATATTACAGACATGTTATTTTACAGACAGGATATATTAATTCACAGAAAGGATATATAACAGACATGTTATATTACAGACAGGTTATATTACAGACATGTTATATTACAGACAGGTTATATTACAGACAGGATATATTACAGAAAGGTTATATTACAGATATGTTATATTACAGACAGGTTATATTACATACATGTTATATTACAGACAGGTTATATTACAGACAGGATATATTACAGACATGTTATATTACAGACAGGTTATATTACAGACATGTTATATTACACACAGGATATATTACAGACAGGCTATATTACAGACATTTTATATTACAGACAGGTTATATTACAGACAGGTTATATTACAGACAGGATATATTACAGACAGGATATATTACAGACATGTTATATTACAGACATGTTATATTACAGACAGGTTATATTACAGACAGGTTATATAACTTACAGACAGGTTATATTACAGACAGGATATATTACAGACAGGATATATTACAGACAGGATATATTACAGACAGAATACATTACAGACAGGTTATATTACAGACAGGATATATTACAGACAGGATATATTACAGACATGTTATATTACAGACATGTTATATTACAGACAGGTTATATTACAGACAGGTTATATAACTTACAGACAGGTTATATTACAGACAGGATATATTACAGACAGGATATATTACAGACAGGATATATTACAGACAGAATATATTACAGACATGTTATATTACAGACAGGATATATTACAGACATGTTATATTACAGACAAGATATGTTACAGACATGTTATATTACAGACATGTTATATTACAGACAGGATATATTATAGACAGGTTATATTACAGACAGGTTATATTATAGACAGGATATATTACAGACATGTTATATTACAGACAGGATATATTACAGACGTTATATTACAGACAGGATATATTACAGACATGTTATATTACAGACAGGATATATTACTGACATATTATATTACAGACAGGATATATTACAGACGTTATATTACAGACAGGATATATTACAGACATGTTATATTACAGACAGGATATATTACTGACATGTTATATTACAGACAGGATATATTACAGACATGTTATATTACAGACAGGTTATATTACAGACAGGTTATATTACAGACAGGAAATATTACAGACAGGTTATATTACAGACATGTTATATTACAGACAGGTTATATTGCAGACAGGTTATATTACAAACATGTTATATTAAAGACATGTTATATTACAGACAGTTTATATTACAGACAGGTTATATTACAGACAAGTTATATTACAGACTGGTTATATTACAGACAGGATATATTACAGACATGTTATATTACAGACAGGATATATTATTGACATGTTATATTACAGACAGGATATATTACTGAAATGTTATATTACAGACAGGTTATATTACAGACAAGTTATATTACAGACATGTTATATTACAGACATGTTATATTACAGACAGGATATATTACAGACATGTCATATTACAGACAGGTTATATTACAGACATGTTATTTTACAGACAGGATATATTAATTTACAGACAGGATATATTACGGACATGTTATATTACAGACATGTTATATTACAGACAGGTTATATTACAGACAGGATATATTACAGAAAGGTTATATTACAGATATGTTATATTACAGACAGGTTATATTAAATACATGTTATATTACAGACAGGTTATATTACAGACAGGATATATTACAGACATGTTATATTACAGACAGGTTATATTACAGACATGTTATATTACAGACAGGATATATTACAGACAGGCTTTATTACAGACATGTTATATTACAGACAGGTTATATTACAGACAGGTTATATTACAGACAGGATATATTACACAGGATATATTACAGACAGGATATATTACAGACATGTTATATTACAGACATGTTATATTACAGGCATGTTATATTACAGACAGGTTATATTGCTTACAGACAGGTTATATTACAGACAGGTTATATTACTTACAGACAGGTTATATTACAGACAGGATATATTACAGACATGTTATATTACAGACAGGATATATTACAGACATGTTATATTACAGACAGGATATATTACAGACATGTTATATTACAGACAGGATATATTATAGACAGGTTATATTACAGACAGGTTATATTACAGACAGGATATATTACTGACATGTTATATTACAGACAGGATATATTACAGACGTTATATTACAGACAGGATATATTACAGACATGTTATATTACAGACAGGATATATTACTGACATGTTATATTACAGACATGATATATTACAGACATGTTATATTACAGACAGGTTATATTACAGACAGGATATATTACAGACAGGTTATATTACAGACATGTTATATTACAGACAGGTTATATTGCAGACAGGTTATATTACAAACATGTTATATTACAGACAAGTTATATTACAGACAGGTTATATTACAGACAGGTTATATTACAGACAAGTTATATTACAGACAGGTTATATTACAGACAGGATATATTACAGACATGTTATATTACAGACAGGATATATTACTGACATATTATATTACAGACAAGATATATTACTGAAATGTTATATTACAGACAGGTTATATTACAGACAAGTTATATTACAGACATGTTATATTACAGACAGGTTATATTACAGACAGGATATATTACAGACAGGTTATATTACAGACAGGTTATATTACAGACAGGATATATTACAGACATGTTATATTACAGACAGGAGATATTACAGACATGTTATATTACAGACAGGATATATTATAGACAGGTTATATTACAGACAGGTTATATTACAGACAGGATATATAACTGACATGTTATATTACAGACAGGATATATTACAGACGTTATATTACAGACAGGATATATTACAGACATGTTATATTACAGACAGGATATATTACTGACATGTTATATTACAGACATGATATATTACAGACATGTTATATTACAGACAGGTTATATTACAGACAGGTTATATTACAGACAGGATATATTACAGACAGGATATATTACTGACATGTTATATTACAGACATGATATATTACAGACATGTTATATTACAGACAGGTTATATTACAGACAGGTTATATTACAGACAGGATATATTACAGACAGGTTATATTACAGACATGTTATATTACAGACAGGTTATATTGCAGACAGGTTATATTACAAACATGTTATATTACAGACAAGTTATATTACAGACAGGTTATATTACAGACAGGTTATATTACAGACAAGTTATATTACAGACAGGTTATATTACAGACAGGATATATTACAGACATGTTATATTACAGACAGGATATATTACTGACATATTTATTACAGACAAGATATATTACTGAAATGTTATATTACAGACAGGTTATATTACAGACAAGTTATATTACAGACATGTTATATTACAGACAGGTTATATTACAGACAGGATATATTACAGACAGGTTATATTACAGACAGGTTATATTACAGACAGGATATATTACAGACATGTTATATTACAGACAGGAGATATTACAGACATGTTATATTACAGACAGGATATATTACAGACATGTTATATTACTGACAGGATATATTACTGACAGGTTATATTACAGACAGGTTATATTACAGACAGGTTATATTACAGACAGGATATATTATAGACAGGTTACATTACAGACATGATATATTACAGACAGGTTATATTACAGACAGGTTATATTACAGGCATGTTATATTACAGACAGGATATATAACAAACATTTTATATTACAGACAGGATATATTACAGACATGTTATATTACAGACAGGATATATTACAGACATGTTATATTACAGACAGGATATATTATAGACAGGTTATCTTACAGACAGGTTATATTACAGACAGGTTATATTACAGACAGGATATATTACAGACATGTTATATTACAGACAGGATATATTACAGACATGTTATATTACAGACATGATATATTACTGACATGTTATATTACAGACAGGATATATTACAGACATGTTATATTACAGACAGGTTATATTACAGACAGGTTATATTACAGACAGGATATATTATAGACAGGTTACATTACAGACAGGATATATTACAGACAGGATATATTACAGACAGGTTATATTACATACAGGTTATATTACAGACATGTTATATTACAAACAGGATATATTACAGACATGTTATATTACAGACAGGATATATTACAGACATGTTATATTACAGACAGGATATATTACAGACAGGTTATATTACAGACAGGATAAATTACAGACATGTTATAATACAGATAGGATATATTACAGACAGGTTATATTACAGACATGTTATATTACAGACATGTTATATTACAGACAGGATATATTACAGACATGTTATATTACAGACAGGATATATTACAGACATGTTATATTACAGACAGGTTATATTACAGGCATGTTATTTTACAGACAGGATATATTAATTTACAGACAGGATATATTACAGACATGTTATATTACAGACAGGTTATATTACAGACATGTTATATTACAGACAGGTTATATTACAGACAGGATATATTACAGAAAGGTTATATTACAGATATGTTATATTACAGACAGGTTATATTACATACATGTTATATTACAGACAGCTTATATTACAGACAGGATATATTACAGACATGTTATATTACAGACAGGATATATTACAGACAGGCTATATTACAGACATGTTATATTACAGACAGGCTATATTACAGACATGTTATATTACAGACAGGTTATATTACAGACAGGTTATATTACAGACAGGATATATTACAGACAGGATATATTACAGATATGTTATATTACAGACATGTTATATTACAGACAGGTTATATTACTTACAGATAGGTTTTATTACAGACAGGATATATTACATACAGGATATATTACAGACATGTTATATTACAGACAGGTTATATTACTTACAGATAGGTTTTATTACAGACAGGATATATTACAGGCAGGATATATTACAGACATGTTATATTACAGACAGGATATATTACAGACATGTTATATTACAGACAGGATATATTACAGACATGTTATATTACAGACAGGATATATTATAGACAGGTTATTTTACAGACAGGTTATATTATAGACAGGTTATATTACAGACAGGATATATTACAGACATGTTATATTACAGACAGGATATATTACAGACGTTATATTGCAAACAGGATATATTACAGACATTTTATATTACAGACAGGATATATTACTGACATGTTATATTACAGATAGGATATATTACAGACGTTATATTACAGACAGGATATATTACAGACATGTTATATTACAGACAGGATATATTACTGACATGTTATATTACAGACAGGATATATTACAGACATGTTATATTACAGACAGGTTATATTACAGACAGGTTATATTGCAGACAGTTTATATTACAAACATGTTATATTACAGACAAGTTATATTACAGACAGGTTATATTACAGACAGGTTATATTACAGACAAGTTATATTACAGACAGGTTATATTACAGACAGGATATATTACAGACATTTTATATTACAGACAGGATATATTACTGACATGTTATATTACAGACAGGATATATTACTGACATGTTATATTACAGACAGGTTATATTACAGACAGGTTATATTACAGATATGTTATATTACAGACATGTTATATTACAGACAGGTTATATTACAGACAGGTTATATTACAGACAGGATATATTACAGACATGTTATATTACAGACAGGATATATTACAGACAGGATATATTACTGACATGTTATATTACAGACAGGATATATTACAGACATGTTATATTACAGACAGGATATATTACAGACATGTTATATTACAGACAGGATATATTACTGACATGTTATATTACAGACAGGTTATATTACAGACAGGATATATTATAGAGAGGTTACATTATAGACAGGAAATATTACAGACAGGTTATATTACAGACAGGTTATATTACAGGCATGTTATATTACAGACAGGATATATAACAGACATGTTATATTACAGACAGGATATATTACAGACATGTTATATTACAGACAGGATATATTACAGACATGTTATATTACAGACAGGATATATTATAGACAGGTTATCTTACAGACAGGTTATATTACAGACAGGTTATATTACAGACAGGATATATTACAGACATGTTATATTACAGACAGGATATATTACAGACATGTTATATTACAGACAGGATATATTACTGACATGTTATATTACAGACAGGATATATTACAGACATGTTATATTACAGACAGGTTATATTACAGACAGGTTATATTACAGACAGGATATATTATAGACAGGTTACATTACAGACAGGATATATTACAGACAGGTTATATTACATACAGGTTATATTACAGACATGTTATATTACAGACAGGATATATTACAGACATGTTATATTACAGACAGGATATATTACAGACAGGTTATATTACAGACAGGATAAATTACAGACATGTTATAATACAGATAGGATATATTACAGACAGGTTATATTACAGACATGTTATATTACAGACATGTTATATTACAGACAGGATATATTACAGACATGTTATATTGCAGACAGGATATATTACAGACAAGTTATATTACAGACAGGTTATATTACAGACATGTTATTTTACAGACAGGATATATTACAGACAGGATATATTACAGACATGTTATATTACAGACAGGTTATATTACAGACATGTTATATTACAGACAGGTTATATTACAGACAGGATATATTACAGAAAGGTTATATTACAGATATGTTATATTACAGACAGGTTATATTACATACATGTTATATTACAGACAGGTTATATTACAGACAGGATATATTACAGACATGTTATATTACAGACAGGATATATTACAGACAGGCTATATTACAGACATGTTATATTACAGACAGGTTATATTACAGACAGGATATATTACAGACAGGATATATTACAGACATGTTATATTACAGACATGTTATATTACAGACAGGTTATATTACTTACAGACAGGTTATATTACAGACAGGATATATTACAGACAGGATATATTACAGACATGTTATATTACAGACAGGATATATTACAGACATGTTATATTACAGACAGGATATATTACAGACATGTTATATTACAGACAGGATATATTATAGACAGGTTATATTACAGACAGGTTATATTATAGACAGGTTGTATTACAGACAGGATATATTACAGACATGTTATATTACAGACAGGATATATTACAGACATGTTATATTACAGACAGGATATATTACAGACATTATATTACAGACAGGATATATTACAGACATGTTATATTACAGACAGGATATATTACAGACAGGTTATATTACAGACAGGATAAATTACAGACATGTTATAATACAGATAGGATATATTACAGACAGGTTATATTACAGACATGTTATATTACAGACATGTTATATTACAGACAGGATATATTACAGACATGTTATATTGTAGACAGGATATATTACAGACATGTTATATTACAGACAGGTTATATTACAGACATGTTATTTTACAGACAGGATATATTAATTTACAGACAGGATATATTACAGACATGTTATATTACAGACAGGTTATATTACAGACATGTTATATTACAGACAGGTTATATTACAGACAGGATATATTACAGAAAGGTTATATTACAGATATGTTATATTACAGACAGGTTATATTACATACATGTTATATTACAGACAGGTTATTTTACAGACAGGATATATTACAGACATGTTATATTACAGACAGGTTATATTACAGACATGTTATATTACAGACAGGATATATTACAGACAGGCTATATTACAGACATGTTATATTACAGACAGGTTATATTACAGACAGATTATATTACAGACAGGTTATATTACAGACAGGATATATTACAGACAGGATATATTACAGACATGTTATATTACAGACATGTTATATTACAGACAGGTTATATTACTTACAGACAGGTTATATTACAGACAGGATATATTACAGACAGGATATATTACAGACATGTTATATTACAGACAGGATATATTACAGACATGTTATATTACAGACAGGATATATTACAGACATGTTATATTACAGACAGGATATATTACAGACATGTTATATTACAGACAGGATATATTACAGACGTTATATTACAGACAGGATATATTACAGACATGTTATATTACAGACAGGATATATTACTGACATGTTATATTACAGACAGGATATATTACAGACATGTTATATTACAGACAGGTTATATTACAGAAAGGATATATTACAGACAGGTTATATTACAGACATGTTATATTACAGACAGGTTATATTGCAGACAGGTTATATTACAAACATGTTATATTACAGACAAGTTATATTACAGACAGATTATATTACAGACAGGTTATATTACAGACAAGTTATATTACAGACAGGTTATATTACAGACAGGATATATTACAGACATGTTATATTACAGACAGGATATATTACTGACATGTTATATTACAGACAGGATATATTACTGACATGTTATATTACAGACAGGATATATTACAGACAGGTTATATTACAGACAGGTTATATTACAGACAGGATATATTACAGACATGTTATATTACAGACAGGATATATTACTGACATGTTATATTACAGACAGGATATATTACAGACATGTTATATTACAGACAGGATATATTACAGACAGGATATATTACTGACATGTTATATTACAGACACAATATTTTATAGACATGTTATATTACAGACAGGTTATATTACAGACATCTTATATTACAGACAGGTTGTATTACAGTCATGTTATATTACAGACAGGATATATTACAGACAGTATATATTACAGACATGTGATATTACAGACAGGATATATTACTGGCATGTTATATTACAGACAGGATATATTACAGACATGTTATATTACAGACAGGTTATATTACAGTCATGTTATATTACAGACAGGATATATTACAGACATGTTATATTACAGACAGGATATATTACAGACAGGTTATATTACAGACAGGTTATATTACCGACATCTTATATTACAGACAGGTTGTATTACAGTCATGTTATATTACAGACAGGATATATTACAGACAGTATATATTACAGACATGTGATATTACAGACAGGATATATTACTGGCATGTTATATTGCAGACAGGATATATTACAGACATGTTATATTACAGACAGGTTATATTACAGTCATGTTATATTACAGACAGGATATATTACAGACATGTTATATTACAGACAGGATATATTACAGACAGGTTATATTACAGACAGGTTATATTACAAGTAAAAAGATAAGCTGTTTCTGAAAATGATATTTGTGTTCCACTTTACTATACTACCACACACTAATGTGCGCTGGTATTACAAGTTGACAGCAATGCGAACACAAGCTTGCGTTCACATTGCTTGGAAGTATGGAGCTCATGAGAGCACGCTTCCATAGGCTCCTATGGGAGCCTCGTTCTCATGCCATGAGACACGGCATGAGAACATCGTACAGCGAAGGGGGGTAAGTAGAGCAACAATGGCAGAAAATTGTAAATATATATGAAAAAGAAAAACATGAGGAAAGCGTATGAGACTTAAAATCTCAAAAATGTATTAGTTATAATCCATAAAAGGCAGAATATAAAGGGTCAAAAGAGAATTAAAAAGTCAGACCGGTTTTGGTCTTCCTACTGTACTCATAGACTTATAGAGCACAGGAGCACAAATTTAAAAAACAGTAAGTGCTAAATGATTGGCTAAAGGCAAAATGCACACAAAAATCTGATTCTGGCCATTTTTTTGTGCCCAAGACTTTTAAAAAACAAATGCACAGATAGTTCATGGTTTCATTTTAATGGTACTTTCCGATGTGGAGTATGTTTGTTATCTACGTCATTGAGTGCAGCTAATGTTCTCGCCAGTAAATAGGTAGAACGACAGATGAGGTTGGCACACGTATAAAGGAACATCTGTCTTATATATCGGGTGACAATGCATGCTCTGCTTTGTCTAAACATTTAATTGAGATTCATAATAAGAATGTCACATCCTTTAAGTGACAAGTTATTGAACAGATAAGAAGACCGCCACGAGGTGGTGATAAGTTTAATATTTTGTGTAGACAAGAAATCTATTGGATACATAAACTTGATACTTTGGTTCCTAAAGGCTTTAATTCAGAGTTTGATATTATCAACTTCTGGGAGTGAAATATTACAAATATTTTGATACCGTCTATTTAGATAAATAGCTGCTTCTTTTTGCACGTGTTTAATCTTATTTGTACTATTTAGTTTTCTATCACTGCACGCATTGATTTAATTGTTTATCTACCTATTTATAAGTGTTTCATAATGTGCCTTTGCTTGTATTTTGCTAGATCAGTTGCTGTACATGTATGTAATTATTTATAGTTAGTTAAATTAGACATTGTATATGTATGTGAATACATTTCTGTTCATCTGTCAATTCTAAGAACATCTATTTTAACTTCAATTGTTACAGCATCAGTTATTTCAATATTGTTATATGCTCCATATAAGACTACAAATGTTACCCATGTTAAGCTACAAATGTGTATAAAATTGTTGAGTAATCCTGATCACATGATCTTTTGCTTAAGGATGAAAACTTAGGGGTTAAATATGTGCACTTTGCTTTTAGCCAATCATTTAACACTTACTGCTTTTTAAATTTGATGAGACACCTGTGCTCTATAAGTCTATGAGTACAGTCAGAAGACTGAAACCGGTCAGGCATGAGAAATAAGCTAGTGCAGACCTTGGTGCTGGGGTAACATTGATTAAATTTAGATTGACATTAAATAATATTTTTGGGGCAGTCAAATTATTAGATGCCATGTTAACCAGACATATTGAATTTCAAAATTGAAGCTATAAATCCTACTGATTGGAATATCTGATATACAGGAGATAGAATAAAGCAAATTAAGTGTATTTAGTATTATAAAAGTGATATTAACATTAGCAAACTATGCCTACCTTCGCTGTCTCAACCACAGACAGCTCGGCGGCAGCCATATAAAGTTAAATATTTGGCGGATTATGAATATACTAATACTATGTCTAAAAATCTACCATCCCCCTTGTTATGTTAAGTAGGTATATAACTCAAAGAGCAAGTGTAAAATGGTGGAACATAGAGTAGTAAACAAAACTAAGATTATTACAAATAAGCAAAGAGTATCTTAGTTTACATAACTTAGTGTATAGCTTATATCACTAGCATGCAATTGCAATAACCCTGCATGTACTTAGCAAGTCAGAGATTTCTGGAGTGGTAATGAGCTTGCCTATATAGGGAGAATAAAAAAAGTCTGGCTCAGTATCTCAGACTTTAAACAATTGTCATAAAACTTTTTTTTGTAAGCAGTCTCTTTCAAAATTAAGTTTAAGAACACTTGTACCCTGTAGTCTCGTAACTAGCATATTTAGTGTGCAGCCTCGTCTCTGCCCCAAAACCTCTGATCATCCCTTACATCAGGGTGTTGGAGATTAGCCTCCCTGCAACCATGTGGGTCCCAGTCACCAAGCAATGATAGTCCTCCTGAAGTGCAATCCCGATCTTACAGCAGAGGTAGGATGTGAAAGGTAAACTATTATTAAGTTTCATTCCCCAGGATAATAATAATAGTTGCTAAATTTTCTGCGACAGCCACCCCGATGTTACACTCTTCTGTTACAAGTCTCAGCAAAGTACCATGCGACTTTGGCGACACAGGGGAAAACAGTGTTTTGTACTCACAAGAGTGAGATGTCAGGTCGGCCCCGATCTACTGTGTTGGGGGTTAGTTTGGAAACTGAGTTAGACAGGGCTTCAACCGCTACAAGGTCAGAGGGTCTCTCACCGTTTTTGGTCTCAGCTGAGCAGTCCGAATCAATCTCACTGGGCTTATCGCTTGTCTGTTCTGTGAGGATGAGTCCGTGGCTCAATAATTTTAAGTAGTTCCCGCTCCAACTTTTCAAAATGCATCCCGAGAAGGTGTTTTACCTCCAGCTCCCACGTAAGATAGCATCCATGTTAAGTTTGAAACGGGGCCATCTCAAAATACAAATACAAATGTAGTATGCTGGCAGTTAATAGGGATAGAAGAAAGCTTTCAAAGCTAAGTATCCCTTATGATGATCAATATAGTATATGTGACTTCCCTTGGTATATAGCTCGTGCATTGCTCTTGTGTAGTCACTCAAATTAGTGTCTTAACAAGGAATAACTCATAGAACACAGATCTGCATCTAGTCACTAACTGTTAATTATCCTAACTGAACTTGTTACCATATATGGTAGAAACATCGACAGCCAATCAACATTCTGTATGCAAATTGACCAACACGTCACATGACATGTTAATAACATTACATCTACCTTTTTATGAAATTTTCGAATATCACATTTATATTTTATATTATAGGTCCAGAATGTTTCTAGGTTTTACCATACGACCAGAACGTGTGAATTGAAAACCTGCTGTGCATGTTTCAGCATTGTCAGTGTCTTCTTTCAGTTGTTCTGGGATTGCAGGTGTATTTGTGGTTGTGCTGGGGTTCTCAAGGGTTGGCTCATGTGCTTCTAGTTGCGATTCTTTAGTTTCCATTTGGTGTCGTCGGTTGCAACAGAGAACTTGATCATCGCTGGTGCGGATGAGGTAAGATCTTTGTGTGTCTGCAGAATAGTGGCAGGCACCCATTGACCACTGGCTTGCTAAAAATAAATAGTATTTTCTTGTGTCAATGTGGACAAAGGCTGTGCAGTGCTATTATAGTAATGTCTTTGTTTAGCTTGTATATGTTCTCTTTTGGCACGCACACATTTTTGATCAACTACCTGAGGCTGCAGTTGTTTCCCAGTTGTAGGCAGGATAGAACGTAGATGTCTACTCATGAGCAATTGTGAGGGAGACTTGAATCCATCCACAGGGGTATTCCTGTGTTCCAGCAGGCTGAGGTACTGGTCCTTTCCTTCAACCTTTGCTTTGTTTAACCCCTTAACGACCAAGGACGTACGCCACACGTCCTCAAAAAAAATACAGTTAATGACCGAGGACGTGTGGCGTACGTCCTTGGTCTGGAAAGCAGCTGGAAGCGATCCTGCTCGCTTCCAGTTGCTTTCCGGTTATTGCAGTGATGCCTCGATATTGAGGCATCCTGCAATAAACTTTTTTAGCAATCCGGTGCAGAGAGAGCCACTCTGTGGCCCTCTCTGCACCGGACATCACCGGCTAAATTTGTTGGTGGGTGGGAGCCGGTTCGGGAGGCGGGTGGCGGCCATCGATGGCCCTGATGATGTGTAGGGGGGCGGGATCGTGGGCGGGGGTGATTGGAGGCGCGCACGGGCGTGGGCGCGTGCACGGGAGGGCGGAGGCGTGCACGGGGAGGGAGTGGGTGGGAACCGCTACACTACAGAAAAAAAGGTGTATTAAAAGTTTAAAAAAATAGTATTTATTCATATAAAATACATTAGTCAGGGGGTGGGGGATTGGTCTGTGGGGGGGGAAGCTACACCACAGAAAAAGGGCATAATAATATTTCTCTTGCAAACTGGGTACTGGCAGACAGCTGCCAGTACCCAAGATGGCCCCCAATAAGGCAGAGGGGGGGTTAGAGAGCTGTTTTAGGGGGATCAGGGAGGTTGGGGGCTAAGGGGATATCCTACAAAGTAGCATATGTTAATATGCTAAAAATGTTTTTTTTTTTTTTTTTTTTTAAAAACACTTTTATTTTAGTACTGGCAGACTTTCTGCCAGTACTTAAGATGGCGGGGACAATTGTGGGGTGGGGGAGGGAAGGGAGCTGTTTGGGAGGGATCAGGGGGTCTGATGTGTCAGGTGGGAGTCTGATCTCTACACTAAAGCTAAAATTAACCCTTCAAGCTCCCTACAAACTACCTAATTAACCCCTTCACTGCTAGCCATAATACACGTGTGATGCGCAGCAGCACTTAGCGGCCTTCTAATTACCAAAAAGCAACACCAAACTCATATATATCTGCTATTTCTGAACAAAGGGGATCCCAGAGAATCATTTACAACCATTTGTGCCATAATTGCACATGCTGTTTGTAAATATTTTAGTGAGAAACCTAAAATTGTGAAAAATTTAGCGTTTTTTTTTAATTTGATTGCATTTGGCGGTGAAATGGTGGCATGAAATATACCAAAATGGGCCTAGATCAATACTTGGGGTTGTCTACTACACTACACTGAAGCTAAAATTAACCCTAGAAGCTCCCTACATGCTCCCTAATTAACCCCTTCACTGCTGGGCATAATACACGTGTGGTGAGCAGTCGCATTTAGCAGCCTTCTAATGAGTAAAAAGCAAAACCAAAGCAATATATGTCTGCTATTTATGAACAAAGGGGATACCAGAGAAGCATTTACAACCATGTATGCTATAATTGCATAAGTTTTTTGTAAATAATATCAGTGAGAAACCTAAAGTTTGTGAAAAAAATTGTGAAAAAGTGAACAATTTTTTTTATTTGATCGCATTTGGCGGTGAAATGGTGGCATGAAATATACCAAAATGGGCCTAGATCAATACTTTGGGATGTCTTCTAAAAAAAAATATATACATGTCAATGGATATTCAGGGATTCCTGAAAGATATCAGTGTCCCAATATAACTATCGCTAATTTTGAAAAAAAGTGGTTTGGAAATAGCAAAGTGCCACTTGTATTTATGGCCCTATAACTTGCAAAAAAAGCAAAGAACATGTAAACATTGGGTATTTCTAAACTCAGGACAAAATTTAGAAACTATTTAGCATATGTTTTTTTTGGTGGTTGTAGATGTATAACAGATTTTTGGGGTCAAAGTTAGAAAAAGTGTGTTTTTTTCATTTTTTTCCTCATATTTTATAATTTTTTTTATAGTAAATTATAAGATATGATGAAAATAATGGTATATTTTGAAAGTCCATTTAATGGCAAGAAAAACGGTATATAATATGTGTGGGTACATTAAATGAGTAAGGGGAAAATTACAGCTAAACACAAACACCGCAGAAATGTAAAAATAGCCTTGGTCCCAAACGGACAGAAAATGGAAAAGTGCTGTGGTCATTAAGGGGTTAATATGGTCTGTTTTCACTGTCTTTTCTGCAAGACCTTTGCTTTGTGGATGGTGGAGAATGGATGTTACATGTGCAAAGTCCCAATGAACTGCAAAGTTTTCAAAGTGACCTGATTTATATTGCGGACCATTATCTGAAATTACCTTTTCAGGTATACCATGTCTTGCAAATATAGGGCTCTATTTAACAAGCTCCGTATGGAGCTTGATGGCCACTGTTTCACAAAGACCGCTGCTCCATAACCCTGTCCGCCTGCTCTGAGCAGGCGGACACACATTGACACAATACAACCCGATCGGGTTGATTGACACCCCCCTGCTGGCGGCCCATTGGCCGCGAGTCTGCAGGGGGCGGCGTTGCACCAGCAGCTCTTGTGAGCTGCTGGTGCAATGCTGAATACAGCGAGCGTATTGCTCGCCGTATTCAGCGAGGTCTGGCGGACCTGATCCGCAGTGTCAGATCAGGTCCGCCAGACCTTGATAAATATGCCCCATAGCCTTTAGCTTGCGGATTATGGTCGCTGATGTGGTTGAGAGTCTTTCCAATTAAAAAAATCTGCTGTAGTAATCAACAGCGATTAAGTAGTCCTGACCATTCCACATAAAAAGATCTGTTGCAATGATTTGCCATGGAGACTCTGGAATCTGATGAGATGCCCTTTAGGGTTAGACATTCGATGTTCTAGGCAGGTAGAGCATTTTCCGACCATATCCTCAATTTGTTTGTTCATTCCTGGCCAAAATAATATGTCTCTGGCCCTTTGCTTACTCCTCTCAATTCCCATATGCCAGTGTGTATACGCTGTAGCATGTTTGGCCTCAGCACACCTGGGACAATGATTTTCTCACCTTTGAATAGGATCCCTTCAATCTCTGAAATTTCATCTCTGTGATTCCAGTATTCAACAAGGCTAGAAGGACATCTTTTCCTTACGTTAGGCCACCCAGATTTGATTATGTTTTTCAGCATAATGAGTTGAGGATCCTGTTCTGTAGCTGTTCGAATGTCAGTCAGTTTCTTGTAATGGTAATGACTGTGTGAATCTGTGCATCCATTCCTTCATTCAGTGATTCGAGTCTGTATGGTATTGATTTCCTGGACAGGTTGTCGGCTATTGGAATATCTTTTCCTGAACAATGTACTATTTCAATGTCATATCTCTGTAGCTGCAAGATCATTCTCTGAAGGCGTGGTGGTGCAGCTGCAAGGGGTTTCTTCATTATGGGTATTAAAGGTTTGTGGTCAGATTCAACAACAATCTTTCTGCCTTAAACATGCGTGTGAAAACGTTTGCATCCAAACAGCACAGTATATAATTCCTTCTCAATTTGAGCATAGTTTTCTTCTGTTGGTGTGAGAGATTTAGAAGCATAGACAATTGGCTTACCTTATTGGAGCAATACAGCACCTAGGCCACTCTTTGACGCATCAACCTGCAGGCAGAGCTATTTGCTAGGATTGTAGTAACATAGAATGGGACCAGGTTTCGTTGTAATCAGCTCTTTCATTTTATCAAATGCTTTTTCTTGAGTTTCGTCCCATACAAACTCATTTGTCTGTTTCAGAAGTTTCCTCAATGGAGCATTAATTTCAGATAAGTTTGGTGTGAACTTGGACAGAATTAACCATACCTAGGATGGTTTCCAGCTCTGGCTTGTTCTTGGGAAGACGCATATCTTTTATGGCATTGATCTTCTCTGGATCAGGTTTGATGCCTTCACGTGTTAGCTTGTGCCTAAAATAACTGTCCTCTGATACACATCTCACACTTTTCTCTAGGTTAAGGCGTACTCCTTTTTCACAGGTTCTCTTCAGTATGGCGTGCAAGTTTGCATCATGTTCCTCTTTTGTTTTTCCAAACACGAATATGTCGTCAACATTGGCTGTCACCCCCTCAAGCCCTTCATAAGTCTCATCAATCTTTTTCTGAAATTCGTCTTGAGCTGAAATCAGTCCAAAGGGTAAAACGGAGAACTCTGTATCTTCCGGTCACTGTATTAAATGTTGTTAGCTTGGATGATTCTTTTGAGAGTTTGATCGCCCAGTATCCAGATTTTGCATCCAGTACACTGAAGAATTGTGCTCCAGCAAGTTTTGGGGTGATGTCATCCAGAGTTGAAAGAGGGTAATGTGGCCTCTAGATTGCTTTATTCAAGACTCTGGGATCTAAATAAACCCTGAGTTTTCTAGTGCGGGGTTTTTCCACAACTACCAGGGCATTGACCCAGTCAGTGGGTTCAAGCACTTTAACAATAATCCCTGATTTTTCCATATTGTCTAGCTCCTCCTTGAGGCGACTACACAGCATGAATGGAATTCTCCTGGGTGGGTATACAACAGGGATGGATGTGGGGTGTAGGTGTATAGTGCATTCACCTGGAAACCGTCCAATGCCTTGAAAAACATCACAACATTCCTGTATTATAGCACAGGGTTTATCTACATCTGTGCACACTGAGTAGACAAGCTTAATTAACCCCATGTCTAGACATGCTCTCAAACCAAGTATAGGTGGGGCATGTGTGTTGACAATGTAGAATTCAAGCACAGTTTTAGTGTCTTTGTATTTACATTTTAACTGACAGGTCCCTTTAATATCAAGCGGCTCACCACCATAGCCTGTAAGATGGTGTGCTGTGGGCTTCAGTGCTACAGTACTGAAGAGATTTTTAAATCTGTTAGTAGGAAATATATTTACCTGAGCACCAGTATCTAAATTAAATTTGACTTTATCTGCTTGCGCACCCAGCTCAATTTCATTCTTTGTCTTTGTGCTCTTTGTTAACTGCATCAATAAACAGTTCATCCAGCTCTTCAATATTTGTGTTTTGAACTATATGTACAGTTTTACGTGTATCTGGCGGCCTTGACTTACATGCCTTTGCAAAGTGGTTAAGTTTATTGCATATTTTGCACTGACGTCCTTTTGCAGGGCACGTGTCTTCCTGGCTGTGTTGAAGAGCACAACGACTGCATAGCCTGTCTTTAGTGATGCTCCTGTCACTTCCTTTCACAGTTGTCCAATGCTTCTGCTAGGCTGATGCTGTTTTTTTTTACTAAACACTTGCATGAGCTGTTAACATATCCACAGTCTTTTACAAGCAATTTAAGTTCTGTTACAAAATGTTCAAATGTCTCATGTTCCCCCTGCATTTTCTCATGAAACTTGTATCTTGCAAAGATTGGATTAGCTTTCGGCATAACATATTCCTCAAATTTGTCACAATAAGACTTCAACTTTTTAGACTCCTCAAATGTTAATGTTATTATTTATATTATAAACATCTCTCTCTTTTTCACCTATCCAGAGAAGCAAGTAGCTGCACAAGGTTTCCTCAGGCTTGCCACAGAGAGGGCCAGAGAATATGAGCTGTACATGCTAGCGAAATCTCCTCCATGCATCTGGTAAATTTTTTGAGTCCCAATCCATCTGTGGCATAGGCACACCTGATAAATCCATTTTGCAGATAAAGAACAAGCTTCTGACACCATGTATTGTTCTTGTGTAGTCACTCAAATTAGTGTCTTACCAAGGAATAACTCAGAGAACACAGATCTGCATCTAGTCACTAACTGTTTATTATCCTAACTGAACTTGTTACCATATATGGTAGAAACATATAGATAACAGCCAATCAACATTCTGTATGCAAATTGACAAACACATCACATGACATGTTAATAACATTACAGTTCGTATGCTGTTGAACCCGGAATGACTGGGGGGCGGTGTTAAAGGCCTCAGGCACACATGCGTCACTGCTGTAGGTTTACCATTCCGGTACCTTAGTGCTTGAAATATAGGTTTCAAAACTGTTCTAGATATTCAGCACGGTATCCTGTAAAAAATCCTGCATTAAGAACTTGGATGGAGATTCTACAGGGAGTGCAGAATTATTAGGCAAGTTGCATTTTTGAGGAATAATTTTATTATTGAACAACAACCATGTTCTCAATGAACCCAAAAAACTCATTAATATCAAAGCTGAATAGTTTTGGAAGTAGTTTTTAGTTTGTTTTTAGTTTTAGCTATTTTAGGGGGATATCTGTGTGTGCATGTGACTATTACTGTGCATAATTATTAGGCAACTTAACAAAAAACAAATATATACCCATTTCAATTATTTATTTTTACCAGTGAAACCAATATAACATCTCAACATTCACAAATATACATTTCTGACATTCAAAAACAAAACAAAAACAAATCAGTGACCAATATAGCCACCTTTCTTTGCAAGGACACTCAAAAGCCTGCCATCCATGGATTCTGTCAGTGTTTTGATCTGTTCACCATCAACATTGCGTGCAGCAGCAACCACAGCCTCCCAGACACTGTTCAGAGAGGTGTACTGTTTTCCCTCCTTGTAAATCTCACATTTGATGATGGACCACAGGTTCTCAATGGGGTTCAGATCAGGTGAACAAGGAGGCCATGTCATTAGATTTTCTTCTTTTATACCCTTTCTTGCCAGCCACGCTGTGGAGTACTTGGACGCGTGTGATGGAGCATTGTCCTGCATGAAAATCATGTTTTTCTTGAAGGATGCAGACTTCTTCCTGTACCACTGCTTGAAGAAGGTGTCTTCCAGAAACTAGCAGTAGGACTGGGAGTTGAGCTTGACTTCATCCTCAACCCGAAAAGGCCCCACAAGCTCATCTTTGATGATACCAGCCCAAACCAGTACTCCACCTCCACCTTGCTGGCGTCTGAGTCGGACTGGATCTCTCTGCCCTTTACCAATCCAGCCACAGGCCCATCCATCTGGCCCATCAAGACTCACTCTCATTTCATCAGTCCATAAAACCTTAGAAAAATCAGTCTTGAGATATTTCTTGGCCCAATCTTGATGTTTCAGCTTGTGTGTCTTGTTCAGTGGTGGTCGTCTTTCAGCCTTTCTTACCTTGGCCATGTCTCTGAGTATTGCACACCTTGTGCTTTTGGGCACTCCAGGGATGTTGCAGCTCTGAAATATGGCCAAACTGGTGCTGCATCCCTCTGCAAGATATCTCACTATTTTTTACTTTTCTGAGCCTGTCAAGTCCTTCTTTTGACCCATTTTGCCAAAGGAAAGGAAGTTGCCTAATAATTATGCACACCTGATATAGGGTGTTGATGTCATTAGACCACACCCCTTCTCATTACAGAGATGCACATCACCTAATATGCTTAATTGGTAGTAGGCTTTCGAGCCTATACAGCTTGGAGTAAGACAACATGCATAAAGAGGATGATGTGGTCAAAATACTCATTTGCCTAATAATTCTGCACTCCCTGTATATGCTGATGTGCAGCAGATTCAGCAGCGGTTGTTCAAAGCACCAAAGTAAGATGGCTTTCTTGGTCGCTGCCCAGAAGCTCCCGCCACGTGAGCCTCTTTTTGAATTGTGACATCACCGCCCCTGGAAGAGTGAGGCTGCTGAGCAGGATACCAGCATTGAGTGGATGTGCAGTGACAACTCTGGCAGAGGATATGTTAAGGCTCCAAGGAGCTGGGTTGTTCGCCTTGTCTTCTTCTGAAGAAGGGTGAGTCGTTCCTTACCTCAAGTTTGTGTGGCATGGGGAGACCGTGTTAAATGGTAGAAGCGGCGAGTCTGCGGTTCCGTAGGATTATACTGGACATTATTGATTATCGAATACTGAATAGTGGCTCAGTGTTATCCTGGGTTGTATACCACATATGACTGACTACTGTGTAATCCATTGGATGAACGTGTCAAAGGGTAGGAGCAGTGCTTCCACGGTTCCGCACGCATAAATCTGGATATTAACATTATATATGGATATGTTACATTTATGCTAGCTGGACGTTTTCACTTTCTAATACTGTAAATATATATGTATATGGTTATATAAGGCTATGATTATGGCAATCTGCCGAAACGCGTAAGCCCGTGTGCTGTGCTCTCTCTCCAAACAAGTGGCAGGCTGTCACATTATTTTGTAATCGAATTTTAAGATTTTTCAATAAAGATAAATTTTATTTTTACGGAGTGTGGTACCACAATTTTTTCTTCCTGAATATGGTTATATACATACATATTTACACATAAATATATATGTACTGTATATAAGCATAAACATATATATTTACTAGGAACACACAATTCCCATAGACCACAATGTAAAGGCACTTTTCAGTGCCATTTTTCTTTCATACACCCCACACCTGCCAAATTTAGCCCCCCCAAACTTCCTTGTGCAGTTATTTTATTTAAAAAAAATGCTACAATTTTTATTTTTAAATTTAATAAAATACATACCACTGTATTTTGGGGGTATTTGGTGAAAATTTATAAAATTAACCAGAGATCTGATCTCTGATTAATTCTATAAGATCTAATTGCTACCGCGAGTTCACTGTAGAAATAACCAGCCACTTGTAATAGCTGATTATTTATTGTGTGCCTGTAAACAGGTAAAGTTACCCGTTTGCGGGCATGCAATAAATTAGCGTGCCACTTGTAATCTAGCCCTTAGCGTAAAGATATTTCAGCCCCTGTAGTGCACCATATTCTGAGTAAGGGGTATAGTATATCTCAACTTATTTTTCACATTAATGAAGATATCCCTAAACCTAGATATGGAGGATATACAGTATGTAATTTCCTCAAATAAACAAAAAAAATAACAACAAATGTGAAGCTTTTTGGATTTTCCATTTGGAATATTTGTATCCAAATGGAATGAATACGGAATGCAACTGGTCTCTCTTTTTGCTATATGTTATTTTCTTAAAATATTAATTTATGGAATAGTTTATTTTTGTAAAGTCCTTATTTGGAAACAAATAATATATCCTCTATATCAGATTAGTTGCTCTAATCAGTTGATGCTTACCTATTGACTTACATATGTTTTAAGAATGAAAACTGCCTTATTGTAATAAAGTATTATGATCAGTTGATTTGTTAAAAGATTCATCACTTATTTCTGATTGGCTTATGTCAATACCTAAGATACTGCAGGTTGCGGGCACACAGTAAATAATACATGTTAAAGTGCGGAGCTCATCATATATGTTTATTTGTTAACAGCATATTGTGCTCAGGATTATTTCAAAAGGAAGATTGAGCCCACTGCCCAAGAGGCAAACTCTCTTTGAATTTCAGTCCATGGGGTAGATTTATGTAGGGTCGAGTGGACATGATTTGCTGTAGTGAATCATGTCCGCTCGACCTTGCTAAATGTCGACAGCATACGCTGTCGGCATTTAACATTGCACAAGCATTTCTAGCGAAATGCTTGTGCAATGCCACCCCCTGCTCACTGGTGTATCGTATCGATCGTATCAGGATGATTTAAGCCCACCACCTAAGAGAAATCCAAAATAAATTACTCCATATTATGCACCATTGGTTGTAATATTGTGTCCAAATAGGTTGCTATAGACTGCAACACTGGCTGAAACAATTGGCCTCCCAGGGGGAGCCTCCAAACTCTTATGGATTTTCAGAACTGTATATAGCATTGGAATTCTTGGATGATCTGTAGTCAAGTATTTCCATAGTTCTTCTGTTATCCAGTTCTCGTTCCTTTCCTTGCCTTGTCTCTAATACCAGATCAATTTGCTGTTTAACCCCTTAATGACCACAATGTACCCTGTATGTCACTGGACGTTAAGGGTTTTTTCAGGACATAATAGCACAAGTCTAGCAAGTACACGCTATTAATGCCCTCCCTCCAGCAGGCTTTGTGGAATAGAGCAGTCTCAACGCTGGTGGCAAGACCGCACTATAAAACAAACAAGTCCCAAAAAAAGGCCAGCAACATACAGGGTACGTCACTGGTCCTTAAGGGGTTAAATATTCCTGTTGGTATACTAGGCAATATCCTATATGTCTTTTCACGCTGTTGTAATATTTCCTTCTGGTAATCCTCATAATTTAATATTACCAGAGCTCCTCCCTTGTCAGCCTGACAGATTATGATGGTCTTATTTTTTTAGGACATCCCACTCTCTCTTGGAAAAAGCCGGAGAAATTAGATATTTTTGTATCAGTTGTTAGGTTTGTACTCAATAATTCTCAATAATAGCATTCTTGTGAAGATCTTAATGCTGTCACTTTTTTAGCTTGTTGTAGTAACACTATAGTATTGGGAGGCTTGACTGGGAGGTAGTGCATTGTTCTCAACTGATTCAGAACGGTTTCCTGAGCTTTATATTGTATTGAGAGACCTAGCTGTAGTATATTTCTGTCTTCGATTTCTATTACTTCTGAATACAGTTCTCTCCTCAGGTGTCAATCTCACCTATAGATGGTCTTTTCTTTATAAACATTGGTCACCACTTCCAATTTTTTTTATTTTTGAAGACTATCAATTCTTCCTCATATTTTTTTACTTCTTCCTTTATTTGTTGTAACCAATCACGTTCGATATATTTATTACATTTTTCCAGGTTGATTTGTTCTACATCTATTTTGTATTTTTTAATAGTTAATAGTCTTCCCACTTCCTCCATTACCACCAGGATTAAATCCAAAGAGCACTTGTTTTGCACCATTTTGTGCAAAAATCAGGATTATTTTTGCCAATTGTAGGTAAAATCCTAATACGGAAGCCCTGAGGTATGAATTTCTTCTTATGATAATCTGATAGGTAGCTGCCATGTAATCAGAAATCTATTTCCCGTCTTTTGAGTTTCAACAGTTTGTATTACATTTACTGTTTGCTCAGCTACATTCCTTTTAGGGATTGTGGCAAATCTTATCCTTGTTGCATCCTCTTCAGTGAGATAAAATTCCTCAGTGAGATAAAATTCTATAGCCACTTCCATATTAAGGCTTCTATTTTATATAGTCATTTAAAGATAGATGTAATCTGTATCTATATCTGGCTTTATAATTCTGTTTAGCTCTTAAAGGGACAGTCTACACCAGATTTTTATTGTTTTAAAAGATAGATAATCCCTTTATTACCCATTCCCCAGTTTTGCATAACCAACACAGTTATAATAATATACTTTTAATCTCTGTGATTATCTTGTATCTAAGCCTCTGCAAACTGCCCCTTTTTTCAGTTCTTTTGACAGACTTGCAGTCTAGCCAATCAGTGCCTGCTCCCAGATAACTTCACTTGCACGAGCACAGTGTTATCTACAGGGAGTGCAGAATCATTAGGCAAATGAGTATTTTGACCACATCATCCTCTTTATGCATGTTGTCTTACTCCAAGCTGTATAGGCTCGAAAGCCTACTACCAATTAAGCATATTAGGTGATGTGCATCTCTGTAATGAGAAGGGGTGTGGTCTAATGACATCAACACCCTATATCAGGTGTGCATATATATTAGGCAACTTCCTTTCCTTTGGCAAAATGGGTCAAAAGAAGGACTTGACAGGCTCAGAAAAGTCAAAAATAGTGAGATATCTTGCAGAGGGATGTAGCACTCTTAAAATTGCAAAGCTTCTGAAGCGTGATCATCGAACAATCAAGCGTTTCATTCAAAAAAGTCAACAGGGTCGCAAGAAGCGTGTAGGAAAAACCAAGGCGCAAAATAACTGCCCATGAACTGAGAAAAGTCAAGCGTGCAGCTGCCAAGATGCCACTTGCCACCAGTTTGGCCATATTTCAGAGGCTGAAATACGACCACCACTGAACAAGACACACAAGCTGAAACGTCAAGACTGGGCCAAGAAATATCTCAAGACTGATTTTTCTAAGGTTTTATGGACTGATGAAATGAGAGTGAGTCTTGATGGGCCAGATGGATGGGCCCGTGGCTGGATTGGTAAAGGGCAGAGAGCTCCAGTCCGACTCAGACGCCAGCAAGGTGGAGGTGGAGTACTGGTTTGGGCTGGTATCATCAAAGATGAGCTTGTGGGGCCTTTTCGGGTTGAGGATGGAGTCAAGCTCAACTCCCAGTCCTACTGCCAGTTTCTGGAAGACACCTTCTTCAAGCAGTGGTACAGGAAGAAGTCTGCATCCTTCAAGAAAAACATGATTTTCATGCAGGACAATGCTCCATCACACGCGTCCAAGTACTCCACAGCGTGGCTGGCAAGAAAGGGTATAAAAGAAGAAAATCTAATGACATGGCCTCCTTGTTCACCTGATCTGAACCCCATTGAGAACCTGTGGTACATCATCAAATATGAGATTTACAAGGAGGGAAAACAGTACACCTCTCTGAACAGTGTCTGGGAGGCTGTGGTTGCTGCTGCACGCAATGTTGATGGTGAACAGATCAAAACACTGACAGAATCCATGGATGGCAGGCTTTTGAGTGTCCTTGCAAAGAAAGGTGGCTATATTGGTCACTGATTTGTTTTTGTTTTGTTTTTGAATGTCAGAAATGTATATTTGTGAATGTTATAACAAAAGATATAAGAAGGGTGGTGCATATAAAACATATAAAACATACACCACCATATATATACTTCTGCACGTCATTTAGATATAGCTTTAGGTTTTGTTTACATTCCACACTTTATTCTTGGCTTATCATTTTATTATATATTACAAATATTTTGTTAGTACATTTATATTAAATATAGGTACATACATTTTGCATATATGATATCACAGATAGGGTTTAACATTAGTTAGTCATTGTGTAATTTTTTTTTTTTTTTTTGTTGGCCTTTTGTTGGCCTCTATTAGGCTAGGTCACATTGACACTTTTTCACACCAATATCACATCACACATAGATAGGGGTTGCTGATTGTTGTTGCATTATCCTACACAGTGGTTGTTTAGTATTTCGCCATGTGTAACAATTTTTTTTTTTTTTCTACTTACATTAGCGGTATAGCACTTTAATATTATTATTACTTATAAGATTACCATGATCAGATGATTTATTTATAGGATACAAGGGTATCTTTATGTTGGACCAATGATTACACATATTTATTATATACTTTCTGCACGTCATTTAGATATAGCTTTAGGTTTTGATTACATTCCACACTTTATTCTTGGCTTATCATTTTTATTATATATTATAAATATCTTGCTAGTACATTTATATTAAATATAGGTACATACATTTTGCATATATGATATCACAGATAGGGTTTAACATTAGTTAGTCATTGTGGCAATTTTTTTTATTTTTTTATTATTATTATTATTATTTTTTTTTTTTTTTTGAGATTCCCTCATAGTAAATGTATTTATATATTCATGTTGACACATCTAGTATTAATTACTTGTTATAGGTTATTCTTATTTGAGATTTGCTCAAAATGGTTTGTGTTACATATGAGAGCTTTTTTGTTAGGGCAGAGAAATAAATGTCACACTTCAAAGGAGGGTACAATGTAGATATAATACCAATTAAGGTCTATAATACTAAAGGAAAAATATAGATCTATTGTGATATAAAACATACATGTGGTCAGGCATATTATGTGATATGTAGAATAGAGACTATTAAAATACATGTATCCTGCTTATGTTTTTTATGGGGGTATATTATATTGTTGTACATATTTTGATTATTTTATTTTGAGGTGTATAACAAATGTTTTTATTGTGATTGTTATATTACTGTTTTCCATTTATTTTTTAATCTTAATTTGAAGGGTTACAAGGTTATTGCTATTGTCTATTTTGGGTATGGCAATGGTATGGAGGTTAATACAGAGATATCTATTCTTATTTGGGATTTGCTCAAAATGGTTTGTGTTACATATGAGAGCTTTGTATATAGGGGTTTCCATGCCTACCAACTGCTGACCTGTGCAACAGGTGTTCACACTTTAGAAATTAATTAGCCTATCAGATTTAGTTTTATGTGTTCTATTGTCTTTATAAAGCAAGTGTTGTTAACATTTTAACATAGCCTGAGGAAACAGCCTGTGGTGGCTGAGAAACATGTTGCTGTTTTTAAAATAAAAGTTTTTAAATATACACTTGCTTTATCACAATTATTCTGCTCCTGTTTGGGGGCAGAGTGTGTGTGCTAGTTCTATCTTCCAAAGTGGTGATTTTCTGCATCCTGCAAATTGGATTCCACAGTCCACTGGGCGGCTGAGAGGTCCCAGTACTGCTGATATTGCACCTGGTGGTGCTTTGTTTCCTGTAAGTACAACCTTGAATCCTTTTATATCTGGTGTACAAACGTTACTGGGCTATGTGTGTGCCTTTTTTGCCCTTATAGGCAATCATAGGATAGGCCCTCGCCAAGGATCATCTCTATCTGGCTGGAGACACCAGTGAGCTGGACCACTGTTTGATGTTCCAGGCTGCCACAATAGCACCATTTGGGTGCGCTACGCTTGTGAGTATATTTCCTATCCTTCTGATGTTTTGTATCTGACTGCCGTGACGTTACTAGGCCATGTTGGCGCCTCTGTGCTTCTTTCTCTTATTTGTGAATGTTGAGATGTTATATTGGTTTCACTGATAAAAATAAATAATTGAAATGGGTATATATTTGTTTTTTGTTAAGTTGCCTAATAATTATGCACATTAATAGTCACCTGCACACACAGATATCCCCCTAAAATAGCTATAACTAAAAACAAACTAAAAACTACTTCCAAAACTATTCAGATTTGATATTAATGAGTTTTTTGGGTTCATTGAGAACATGGTTGTTGTTCAATAATAAAATTAATCCTCAAAAATACAACTTGCCTAATAATTCTGAACTCCCTGTATATGAAATACGTGAACTAACACCCTCTAGTGGTGAAAAACTGTTAAAATGTATTTTGAAAAGAGTTGGCCTTCAAGGTCTAAGAAATTAGCATATGAACCTCCTAGGTTAAGCTTTCAACTAAGAATACCAAGAGAACAAAGCAAAATTGGTGATAAAATTAAATTGGAAAATTGTTTAAAATTACATGCTCTATCTGAATCATGAAAGTTTATTTTGGCCTAGACTGTCCCTTTAACTTGTCAGTTGGTATATTTAGCCCTGTTTTAGCATAACCAACACAGTTATAGAAATATACTTTTTACCTCTATAATTACCTTGTATCTAAGCTTCAGCAGACTGCCTCCTTATCTCAGAACTTTTGACAGACTTGCATTTCAGGCAATAAGAGCTGACTCTTAAATAACTCCACGTGCATGAACACAATCGGCTAGATTTAGAGTTTTGTCGGTAACGACCCGCGTAGCTAACGCTGGCTTTTTTTTCCCCGCACCTTTTAAATACCGTTGGTATTTAGAGTTCACAGAATGGCTGCGTTAGGCTCAAAAAAAGGAGCGTAGAGCATAATTTACCGCCACTGCAACTCTCAATACCAGCGGTGCTTACGGACGCGGCCAGCTTCAAAAACGTGCTCGTGCACGATTTCCCCATAGAAAACAATGGGGCATTTTGAGCTGAAAAAACCCCAAACACCTGCAAAAAAGCAGCGTTCAGCTCCTAACGCAGCCCCATTGTTTCCTATGGGGAATCACTTCCTAAGTCTGCACCTAACACTCTAACATGAACCCAGAGTCTAAACACCCCTAACCTTACACTTACTAACCCCTAATCTGCCGACCGGACCTCACCGCTACTATAATAAATGTATTAACCCCTAATCCGCCTCACTAACCCTATAATAAATAGTATTAACCCCTAATCTGCCCTCCCTAACATCTTTGACACCTAACTTCAAGTATTAACCCCTAATCTGCCGACCGGACCTCACCGCTACTCTAATACATTTATTAACCCCCAAAGCTAAATCTAACCTTAACCCTAACACCCCACTAAGTTAAATATAATTTAAATCTAACAAAATAAATTAACTCTTATTAAATAAATTATTCCTATTTAAAGCTAAATACTTACCTTTAAAATAAACCCTAATATAGCTACAATATAAATTATAATTATATTGTAGCTATTTTAGGATTAATATTTATTTTACAGGCAACTTTGTATTTATTTTAACCAGGTAAAATAGCTATTAAATAGTTAATAACTATTTAATAGTTACCTAGTTAAAATAATTACAAAATTACCTGCAAAATAAATCCTAACCTAAGTTACAATTACACCTAACACTACACTATCAATAAATTAATTACATACAATACCTACAAATAAATACAATTAAATACTCTAAAGTGCAAAAAATAAAAAAATATTTACAAACATTAGAAAAATATTACAACAATTTTAAACTAATTACACCCACTCTAAGCCCCCTAATAAAATAACAAAGACCCCCAAAATAAAAAAATGCCCTACCCTATTCTAAAATTAAAATAGAAAAGCTCTTTTACTTTACCAGCCCTGAAAAGGGCCTTTTGCGGGGCATGCCCCAAAGAATTCAGCTCTTTTGCCTGTAAAAAAAAAACATACAATACCCCCCCAACATTACAACCCACCACCCACATACCCCTAATCTAACCCAAACCCCCCTTAAATAAACCTAACACTAAGCCCCTGAAGATCTCCTTACCTTGTCTTCACCACACCGGGTTCACCGATCGGTCCAAAAGAGGCTCCGAAAACTTCATCCAAGCCCAAGCGGGGGGCTGAAGAGGTCCATGATCCGACTGAAGTCTTCATCCAAGCGGAGCTGAAGAGGTCCATGATCCGGCTGAAGTCTTCTATCAAGCGGCATCTTCAATCTTCTTTCTTCCGGATCCATGTTCATCCCGCCGACATGGAACATCCATCTTCACCGACGACTTCCCGACGAATGACGGTTCCTTTAAGGATCCAATCAGCCAATCAGATTGAGCTCGCATTCTATTGGCTGTTCCGATCAGCCAATAGAATGCAAGCTCAATCTGATTGGCTGATTGGATCAGCCAATCGGATTGAACTTGAATCTGATTGGCTGATTCCATCAGCCAATCAGAATTTTCCAGCCTTCATTCCGATTGGCTGATAGAATCCTATCAGCCAATCGGAATTCGAGGGACGCCATCTTGGATGACATCCCTTAAAGCAACCGTCATTCGTCGGGAAGTCGTCGGTGAAGATGGATGTTCCACGTCGGCGGGATGAACATGGATCCAGAAGAAAGAAGATTGAAGATGCCGCTTGATAGAAGACTTCAGCCAGATCATGGACCTCTTCAGCTCCGCTTGGATGAAGACTTCAGTCGGATCATGGACCTCTTCAGCTCCCACTTGGATGAAGACTTCAGCCAGATCATGGACCACTTCAGCCCCCCGCTTGGGCTTGGATGAAGATTTCGGAGCCTCTTCTAGACCGATCGGTGAACCCGGTGTGGTGAAGACAAGGTAGGGAGATCTTCAGGGGCTTAGTGTTAGGTTTATTTAAAGGGGGTTTGGGTTATATTAGGGGTATGTGGGTGGTGGGTTGTAATGTTGGGGGGGGGGTATTGTATGGTTTTTTTTTACAGGCAAAAGAGCTGAATTCTTTGGGGCATGCCCCGCAAAAGGCCCTTTTCAGGGCTGGTAAGGTAAAAGAGCTTTTCTATTTTAATTTTAGAATAGGGTAGGGCATTTTTTTATTTTGGGGGTCTTTGTTATTTTATTAGGGGGCTTAGAGTAGGTGTAATTAGTTTTAAATTGTTGTAATATTTTTATAATGTTTGTAAATATTTTTTTATTTTTTGTAACTTAGTTCTTTTTTATTTTTTGTACTTTAGTTAGAGTATTTACTTGTATTTATTTGTAGGTATTGTATGTAATTAATTTATTGATAGTGTAGTGTTAGGTTTAATTGTAGGTAATTGTAGGTATTTTATTTAATTAATTTATTGATAGTGTAGTGTTAGGTTTAATTGTAACTTAGGTTAGGATTTATTTTACAGGTAATTTTGTAATTATTTTAACTAGGTAACTATTAAATGGTTATTAACTATTTAATAGCTATTGTACCTGGTTAAAATAAATACAAAGTTGCTTGTAAAATAAATATTAATCCTAAAATAGCTAAAATATAATTATAATTTATATTGTAGCTATATTAGGGTTTATTTTACAGGAAAGTATTTAGCTTTAAATAGGAATAATTTATTTAATATGAGTTAATTTATTTCGTTAGATTTAAATTATATTTAACTTAGGGGGGTGTTAGGGTTAAGGTTAGGCTTAGCTTTAGGGGTTAATAAATGTATTAGAGTAGCGGTGAGGTCCGGTCGGCAGATTAGGGGTTAATACTATTTATTATAGGGTTAGTGAGGCGGGAGTGAGGCGGATTAGGGGTTAATACATTTATTATAGTAGCGGTGAGGTCCGGTCGGCAGATTAGGGGTTAATAATTGTAGGTAGGTAGCAACGACGTTGAGGGCGGCAGATTAGGGGTTAATAAATATAATATAGGGGTCGGCGGTGTTAGGGGTAGCAGATTAGGGGTACATAGGGATAACGTAGGTGGCGGCGGTGTGCGGTCGGCAGATTAGGGGTTAAAATGTTTTAATAGAGTGGCGGCAATGTGGGGGGGCCTCGGTTTAGGGGTACATAGGTAGTTTATGGGTGTTAGTGTTCTTTAGAGCACAGTAGTTAAGAGCTTTATAAACCGGCGTTAGCCCATAAAGCTCTTAACTCCTGACTTTTTTATGCGGCTGGAGTTTTGTCGTTAGATTTCTAACGCTCACTTCAGCCAAGACTCTAAATACCAGCATTAGAAAGATCCCATTGAAAAGATAGGATACGCAAATGGCGTAGGGGGATCTGCGGTATGGAAAAGTCGCGGCTGGAAAGTGAGCGTTAGACCCTTTCCTGACTGACTCTAAATACCAGCGGTAGCCCAAAACCAGCGTTAGGAGCCTCTAACGATGGTTTTGACGGATAACGCCAAACTCTAAATCTAGCCGAATGTTATTTATATGAAACACATGAACTAATGCCCTCTAGCTGTGAAAAACTGTCAAATGCATTCAGATAAGAGACAGACTTCAAGGGCTTAGAAATGATCATATGAGCCTACCTAGGTTTAGCTTTCAACTAAGAATACCAAGAGAACAAAGCAAATTTGATGAATAAAGTAAATTAGAAAGTTTTTTAAAATGACATGCCCTATCTGAATAATTAAAATGTAATTTGAATTTTACCATCCCTTAAAGTTTTTTTAAGGAATTTATATTTTTTTATTTTCTGCAGTGTAGGATCCCCCTTAACCTCAAACCTCTCTGATCCATCTCAAACAGCTCTCTAAACCCCCCCCCCCTAACTATGTTTGCCAGTACCTATAAAAGGTAATTATTTATTTATTACAATTTTTTTTATTTTCTGTAGTGTAGTGGTCCCCCATTTTTTTTCTGTAGCATAGCACCCCTTCCCTCCCTCTCTTTTTATTTTTTTTCCATGTATTGTAGGGAGACCAACCCACCTCTAGAAATCCCTCCCACACCTCCCCCCAGCACGAATAGAGGATTGTTACAGCTGGTGACACAGTGTAACCGTATGAAACGATCTGGCATCTGCCTTCACATGAAAGCAGAGGACCGATCATCCAGTTCCATATGCCTGAAGCTCCAGTTCCATATGCCTGAAGCTCAGGAACGCCAGCTCCCTTAACGGCTGAGACTGTTGAAGCTTCCTGCAGCTCAGACGTGTATATATACATGCGGTACGATAAGCAAAGTACTGCTTTTATTAAGACCTCATTTATTTGAGCACTTACAAATTAGTACTTAGAACTTACAACATAGTACAAACTACTTTTTTTGAGACCTCATTTCTTTGAACACTTACAACTTTTTTATGCAGTATGTTTTGAGTTTAACTTTACTGTTAAATGTATTTTTGAGTATGTTTGAGTATGTTTTGAGTTTAACTTTACTGTTAAATGTATTTTTCAATGGTTTTTGTTCAACTTTTTAATCGAGCGTAACAGTTAACTAGAGCTTTGAAGTCATGCTATCCTGACCCACGTTAAATTAAATTGCGCTCAAATGAACTATTTACTTTCAATTTGTAATACGCATGCTATGTAATAGTCGCAATATACCCCTTACCTTTTTGCGCGCAACAGTTGGCTCATCTCTCGTAATCTAGCCCTAAACCCTAAATTATATTGTTTATATTGTCATGCAATTTCATCAATAGGGCATACAGGGTCTGCTTAGAGTGAAGATACAGTAGTACTCTGGACTGTGAATTATTAGCTTGAAATTATTACTACACTTTTATAAGCAAAACATTTTTTTAGGTGTTAGGTTAGGGGGCTTAGTGAGTAGATTAGTTATTTGCGTTGTGGGAGGATGGCGGATTAGGGGTTAATAGGTTAAATAGGTACTTTGCGTTGTGGGGGATGGCGGATTAGGGGTTAATAGTTTAAATAGGTACTTTGTGATGTGGGGGATGGTTCATTAGAGGTTAATACATTTTATTGATAGTTGTGATGTGGGGGATGGCGGTTTAGGGGTTAAGTTATTGCGGTGGGGGGATGGTGGTTGAGAGGTTAATAACTTTATTGTTAATGTTGCGATGTGGGGGGTTGGCGGTTCAGTGGTTAATACGTTTATTATAAATTGCGATGTGGGAGGATTGCGGATAGAGGGGCTTTTTGACGTGTCAGGTTTATTTTTAGGAGGAAGGTTAGATTTCAATAGGAAATAGGTATCAAAAAGCTAATTTTTCCTCTTTTACACCTAGTTGAGTTGTGTGTAATTTTTCTCAATGTATCGGCAGCCTCCGACAGTTAACGGTTTGCGCGGCCATTGGAAACCAGCCGGAGTCCGGTTGCCGAAATTAAGTTATAACGGGCCGTTGGAAGCAGTCAGTAAACGATATTGCTTCCGACAGCATATTTATCGGTTTGCGAGTACATGCAACCCTTATTACAGCTCATTGGAAATGAGCCATTAGACAGCAAATAGCATTTTGAAAAATCAAAGGCAAATACAAGTGTTATCTTTTAATAAATAAATGAGAGGGAAAGCAATTACACGTTTTCAAGATAATAATATATACACATAAAAATACATAAATACATATGTACATATATATACTGTATGTATGTGTGTATATATATATATATATATGTATATACATACACATACACATATGTATGTATATCTATATTAAAGCTCTTTGCCTTCCTTTTTTTTTTCCAACACCTGAGATATCATATCTTTGAGCCGTTATAAATTTTGGGTGCAATTTTTAAAAATAATATTTTTTATATAGTGTTGTGAGTATAACTGTACTTTGTAATGTATTTTTGTTTGTTTTTTTGTTTTGTGATACATTTTTAACATGCGTAACCATTTACCACAGCTCTGAAGTTTCGGTAATCATTCTAGCGTAAATAGCTCTCAACTTGTAATATGAACACACAATTTAACCTGAAAACCCATGCACATATTTTTTTGCACCACTTGCGTTCTATCCTTAAATAAGTACTCAACTTGCAATTGTGAAATGTGAGACTTAAAGGGACACTGTACCCACATTTTTTCTTTCATGATTCAGATAGAGAATGCGATTTTAAGCAACTTTCTAATTTACTCCTATTATCAATTTTTTTTCATTCTCTTGGTATCTTTATTTGAAAATCAAGAATTTAAGTTTAGATGCCGGCCCATTTTTGGTGAACAACCTGGGTTGTCCTTGCTGATTGGACTGCACCAATAAACAACTGCTGTCCATTGTACTGAACCACAAATTGGCTGGCTCATTATCTTAGATGCCTTATTTTTCAAATAAAAAAAGCAATAGAACAAAGAAAAATTGCTAATAGGAGTAAATTAGAAGGTTGCTTAAAATTGCTTGCTCTATATGAATCACAAAAGAAAAAAATTGGGTTCAGTGTCCCTTTAATTCATTTAGATTTCCTACTTCTAAAATTTACTCTTCCTAAAATAAATTCTTAATGTCTACCCCACTGTCTAAAATGAACTCAAACCCATTAAATTACCATCCTACAATTGAATTACTAGCTAAAATAAAACACGTACCTAAAATATACAAACTTTAAAATTGAACCTCTTGCACCAGAAACAACTGCACCAAGAATATGTCTTTAATAATAATCCGATTCCTGACTGATTATTGCTTGTATCCAAGCTGTAAGGATTGTGATTGGGTAGGCCGGCTCACCCTTTTGATTGGTTTGTTACAACTTTACTGCAAGGAATATTCTCATAGCAAATCCTGTGTTTAGAGCTTGCAAAAAAATAATAATCCATGCACCAAAATCAATGTCCATTTACCAGGATCTATGACTATGACTAGAAATGCTGAAACACATCAGCCAAGCTGGCGCCAAGCTGCATTTCCCGCACGGCTATTGGCTAAGAGGTGGAAACATCACCTCTCAGCCAAATAGCGTTCTGCCGTGGGCTGCCTTTAGCAGCTCAGCGCAGCAAACGCTGCTAACAAATAAAGGGGCTTTCAGAATGAAGTATTTTATACTTCATGAATGAAAGTCCCCTTTATTTGTTACGATTGTAAATCCTAGCGTTTCCCAAACGCTAGGATTTACCATCACTTTAATATAATTAAAATAAATCTAAATAAAGCATACTATTAATAACTAAATGATTCATATTTAAAACTAAATACTAAACTAGCTACAATATAACTAATAGTTACATTGTAGCTAGCTTAGGGTTTATTTATTTTTTTACAGGCAAGTTTGTAATTATTTTAACTAGGTAAAATAGTTACTAAATAGTTATTAACTATTTACTAACTACCTAGCTAAAATAAATACAAATTTACCTGTAAAATAAAACCTAACCTGTCTTACACTCCAATTAAATAAATAACCTAAATTAAGGGGGCGGAGCCAACTACCAAAGCGGTTGGATGCACATTGCAAGAGCTCCGGATCTTAACCCTGGTTTTTAGGGGTAAAACATAACTTAATGTACAGTTTAAAAGTTTCATTGAACATCCATGAACGGATTCATAGTAAAGTATGTGTTCAATCAAGATTGGCATCTTAAATACAGACTTCCACCCTGCTTCCAGATCTGCGATGCAGCCATGGGGAACAAATTACAATAGGAATCACTAGTGGACCAGCGACAGCTCAAGCAAGATTAAAACTTCCAATACCTAAGCAACTAAATAATATTAGTATTAAGACCATCAAGTTAACTAACAGATACCAAGTGTGGCCTCGACTGTCCTAAAAAGGAAAATGGTGGCGGTGGATGAATGGGAAACAATAACTCTCAGCCTCATCGAGACATCTTTTCGGCTCTTCAGGGCACAGCTGATTACACCCTGGGACTAGCTCATTTGATCCGTGGAGTTCTTAGGAAGATACTGCTACCATCACACAAACCGCAATGGTACAGCTTGTTTACCGGAGTGCTGTTTTTGGCTGGTCAGAGATCTGGAGTGGGTTAAGGAGCACACATCTTAAAAGCCTCAGTTGAAATAAATGATATGGGACGTTGACATGAATAAGTCTGCTTTAATAACAGACAACGTATATCTTTAATATTGTTAAGTATTTCAGTTTGTGTCCATCTTCCTTACTATCCTATGCCTACTTAAATTGTTCTAATACTGGTTGTTCTACAGCTTCACCCCATATTGTCTGAGTTTTTAAATAACAGCTGTGGACTGCCCACACTTATCCGACATGTTATTTTATCCCTAGACATCACCCTCTTAGTTCTAGTAATATTATATATTTTATGTTACTCTCATGCGCTTTAACAAGGCTGTTATTTAAAGTTAAACCTGCTCTGTTTAACAGATTCCATATTGGAACTCACTGAGACACATCTGCACTATACTACGCTTTTAGTTCACTGGATAATTTAAATTTCCAACTTGTGTTGTGGAGAGTTAAGTGTATTAATATTTGACCAAAATACCAGAAGGGCCCTATACCCCTACAAAATATATATCAACCACATATGGCTCTAAACCCTTGGGCTAACTTATAATAGACAGGGGGCATGCAGTTAGATACATGTAAAGGCTGGTGGAGGGGCAGATACCTACTTCTGGGTTATTAATTTTCTATTTCAGTAGAATTAATCTTAGCTTGGTTAATGGCAGCTGAATGTGTATTGAACTTATGCAATTTAAATTGGATGGACTTATTAAGTTGAATCGTGTGCTTTTATTCCATTACTGACCATCCTCTCGTGGTTTCTTGATACTGTGCTGCCAGTGGCCGAGGCGGCACAGCTTTTGCTTATCTATGGAGAGGCTTATTATACAAGATAGTCAGCTCAGAGATTTGCTAAGCCGCCAGATAATTGCATCTATTATACATGCTATATCTATATACACTAAGCAGGAGTCAATACATACAACTACACTCTCCGTTCTAGTGAGCTTGGCAGTTATCATAGTGGGAAAATGTATATAAGATTGTGTCATTGGATTCCTACCAAATACTGCAATATAATAAATGTCATTAGTCGACCTAGTAGAGATGGGGTCGGCTGATACTGGTTGCTATTATGATTATTACATAGACTCAAGGGGTGTAACCTGTCCTTCTACGAGACTTGTGCATGATGAATTTTTGTATGCCCGCGAAGCTCTGTTATATATACATGTGTGTATTTGGGGACTTGCACTGTTTGCACTGTGGTGGTTTCTCTGCATTCTAAATGTCAACTAAGTTTAGAAATGACATTACCATACCCAGAGTTTAATTTTCCTTATCCTACCTCTTGAATTTCCTATGCGGGTACTATAGATAGCCAAACCTGATCTTCTCTGGTGAAGTATTTTTTATATTAAAGGTATTACCCAGCAATATATGCAATGTAGCTAATGTGTCCAACACTTCTTTTAAAAGAGAAAACCCTTAGAGATACATACATTCCTATATACAAATGTTTTTTGCTTGCTATAGCAAGGTTAAAATAGGTGTATTACAATATTGGCACAGGACTCTAGGTTAGGTTCCTAACGTGCTATTTTTGTCTGACATAGTATTGGGTTTACAGGGCATCATATTTGCTTATAAATGGGGGTTCCTGATATCTCCACATAATACTTTCCGTACTTTATTTATACAATATATGGTGCAGTTATATAACAATGTTTAATTGGCAGGCTTCCATTTAGATATGTTTGTATTTTGATTTACATAGCTTGGTACATCTTGCTAAGCCTGTACAGTTCAGGACTCCTAAGAACCCCATGATTTAACTTTTTCCTCTGGGGGTGCAACACTTCAGCCATGACTATATCGGATGTATGTACAAATACCTAGCACTATAAATCTGTCTATAAATGGTTAAAAGAGGAGCCACAATCATTTTTTGCAAAAAACATAATCCCAGGTTTGTCTGAGGCTCTATATAGCTGTAGCCTCTATATAGCTGCTAAATTATGATAAGGTATACAAGTTCTGTTACACTTGAGTTACATAGTACCATATGCCTTTAGTCTTAAGTCATCATAAGGTGATAATTTTGCCCAAAATGTCAGCTTTGAGGTACTCAGTAGTCATGCTAGTTGGTAGCATACCTTATTATTCTCACCACTCAGAGCATATCAATTTCCTAACGTAACTTGTACCCCCCCCCCATACTTCCATTGGCTTTTTTGGATAAGCATAAGAAAATGCATCTTATGGAAATTCAATATTTTATTGTCTCTCTATCCCCTTAAATCCCTCCCTTGACAAAGGCACTATTTTGAGGGCCCACAGGGGACCCTAGCTTATTACAATAAGGTAAAGGTTTGTGAGCGGCTTCATTATGAGTCAAAGGGGAAATATGATCATATTTGAAAAATTCATAAATAAGAGGTTTACTTTTAATATTGTATGTTAATTACTTACAAGTGTTATTAGCTGTTATGTCTTGCTGAGACTTTATACTAATTTCCCAATTAAGGTCTAACTTTTAATATATGTTGAAATATTAATGTATCAGTGAGACCTGTATAATATTGCCAATATTGGATTTGTAGGCGGTATAACCTTATTGTTCCTGTATATTGTATAACCTCAATAAAAAATAAAAAAAATAAAAAAATAAAATAAAATTACCTAAATTAAATACAATTACCTAAATTACAAAAAAACCCACTAAATTACACAAAATAAAAAAGAAATTATCAGATATTTAAACTAATTACACCTAATCTAATAACCCTATCAAAATAAAAAGCCCCCCAAAATAAAAATAAAAACTTAGCCTAAGCTAAACTACCAATAGCCCTTAAAATGGCCTTTTGCGGGGCATTGCCTCAAACAAATCATCTCTTTTACCTGTAAAAAAAAAATGCAAACAACCCCCCAACAGTAAAACCCACCACCCACACAACCAACCCCCCAAATAAAATCCTAACTTAAAAAACCTAAGCTCCCCATTGCCCTGAAAAGGGCATTTGGATGGGCATTGCCCTTAAAAGGGCATTTAGCTCTTTTTCAGACCAAACCCTAATCTAAAAATAAAACCCACCCAATAAACCCTTAAAAAAACCTAACACTAACCCCTGAAGATCCACTTACAGTTTTGAAGACCGGACATCCATCCTCAACAAAGCCGGGAGAAGTCTTCATCCAAGCGGCAAGAAGTCCTCAACGAAGCCGGGAGAAGTCTTCATCCAAGCCAGCAGAAATGGTCCTCCAGACATTCAGAAGTCTTCATCCAGACGGCATCTTCTATCTTCATCCATCCGACGAGGAGAGGCACCATCTTCAAGACATCCGGCGTGGAGCATCATCTTCAATCGAAGTCTTCTTCCAGAATGAAGGTACCTTTAAATGATGTCTATTAGTTATATTGTAGCTAGCTTAGGGTTTATTTTATAGGTAAGTATTTAGTTTTAAATAGGAATAATTTAGGTAATCATAGTAGGTTTTATTTAGATTTATTTTAATTATATTAAAGTTAGTGGGTGTTAGGGTTAGATTAAGGTTTAGGGGTTAATAAATTTAGTATAGTGGTGGCGACAATGGGGGCGGCAGATTAGGGTTTAATAAATGTAGGTAGTTGGCGGTGATGTTAGGGGCGGTAGATTAGGGGTTAATATTATTTAAATAGTGTTTGTGATGAGGGAGTGTGGCGGTTTAGGGGTTAATATGTTTATTATAGTGGCAGCGATGTCTGGAGCGGCAGATTAGGAGTTAATAAGTATAATGTAGGTGTCGGCGATGTCGGGGGCGGCAGAATAGGGTTGTTTAGACTCGGAGTTTATGTTAGGGTGTTAGGTGTAAACATAAAGTTTCTTTCCCCATAGGAATCAATGGGGCTGCGTTACAGAGCTTTACACTGCTTTTTTGCAGGTGATAGGCTTTTTTTCAGCCAGCTCACCCCATTGATGTCTATAGGGAAATCGTGCACGAGCACGTAAAACCAGCTTACCACGGCTTTCAGCAGCGCTGGTATTGGAGTGCGGTATGGAGCTCAATTTTGCTCTACGCTCACTTTTTGCCTGCTAACGCAGGGTTTTTATAAACCTGTAATACCAGCGCTGTAGGGAAGTGAGTGGTGACAATAACGTGCAAGTTAGCACCGCACCCCTCATAACGCAAAACTCGTAATCTAGCCGATAATATTATATTCATATCAGTAATCAGTGGTTTCAGAACATAGGCTCTTTATGATACTTGGGGGACTACGGTCTCCTACCCTCTTAGAGCCAGATTAGAAGTGGAGTGCTGATTAACGCTCCCTTAGTTTAGTTCCCTCCTTAGTTTTTAGAGCATCTAATGGTACTGTAAAAACAGACAATGTTGCTAGCATTAGCAAGCCTTATAGGATCCAGGTCATAGTATTCTAAGAGGGATCAGTAATACCTGAAGAAGTAACTTATTACATACAAAACTCAGTCATGAGAATACTTTAAACATACACAAGGAACAAATTGTTCTTCCCTCTTGCTGACACTGTATACCATTGTAATCAATGAGCAATATTAAAAATAATAGACTTTAAGAACTCAAAGGTAGCACTGAAATACTTTCTATTAATATGTTGCATGTGCCCATGCACAAAACGCGTCAGATAGTAGGTGCTTCCATGACCTACTGTTCACTGCTTTAATAAACCATCTTTTGCATTGGCACCCTGGTTCCGGTCTTCGTCTTCTTTTCCTTGTTTGTATTGCATATGGAGTCTTACAGGCTTGACAGATCTTGCAGTAGCAGGTTTTTTTCTCAATTTGTTTTTAGAAACTGAATAACTATATATTACTATATTTGTATCTAGACATGCTTAGTTAGATTATGAGTTAAGAAATAATTATTTTTTGACAAATAAAATAATTTAAACCATACATTTAGTAAATATGAAATAATTACTTCCGTCATTTTCAAGCCATCTTGACAATATGTCTTGTTAAAATAATATGCTAAGGCAAAGACAGTATTAAAATATTTGTACCTATTGTAAGTATCCTAAGGTATCTGTGAAACGTGTTCACTTTAAAAAAAAAAGAAAGGATCATTTAGGAATTTGAATTCTGGGTGACTAGGTTAAGGTTTAGCTGATTAAAACATGCCCCTTGTGACTGTAAAAGTCCATTACGTTTATTATACTTTGATTAGTTTAATTGTTTTTTTTTCCTCAAGGGTTATCACTTATCGGCATGTTCAATCAAAAGCTAATATGTACATTATTGCTTTGCCAGTTTCTCATTACTGACTTCGATCTTAATTAAAAGCTGTTAACCAGCAGTTTTGTTCCAGTAAATATGAAGTGACTCTTAGAGAGCTCTATGCTGTTTGCACTGCTAAACATAAATCTCAACAACATGTGTTCAAATAAGTTTCACTATTAATGTAATGTAAGTTTCAAATGAATGTAATAGTATGCATTTGATGTGGTAATCTGGATTTACAAAAACAAGACAATAAAATCAGTTATCTATGTGAAGAGGTTTTCAGGATTACAAATGTATTCTGAAACTATATTAGGATATGCAACACTGAGAGGTAATTAACAGCAAATTGCTTTTTCTGTATCCAATAACCATCCCAAACACAGTCTCAACATGTCATAATGTAAAAGGGAAGTGTAAAATACTGTCCTAAAAGGTATGGTTGCCAGGATAATGCCACTACATTAAGGCACTATTTATAATATCAGCATTTTTCCTTTTGTGACATTTGAACTGTATTGACTGTGGGCTAGATTACAAGCGGTGTGACATTGCAATATCGCACCCGTGCTAACTTGCACTCATATTACAAGTTGAAAGTAAATATGAACGCATGAATACAAACTAAATTTGTGCTAGTCGGGTTAATGGACTAAGGACTGAAGACCTTGGGCACGATTTATCAAAGTGCGAGCGGACATATGCTGTCTGCATTTATCATTGCACAAGCCGTTCTTGTGAACGGCTTGTGCAATGCTGCCCACTGCAGATTCGCGGCCGCTAGCAGGAGGTGTACTTACTTTTGTTGTCAATGGTTTAGACATTAATGGCTGTGTGTTGAGTTATTTTGAGGGGACAGCAAATTTACACTGTTATACAGGCTGTACACTCACTACTTTACATTGTATCAAAGTATAATTTCTTCAGTGCTGTCACATGAAAAAGTATAATAAAATATTTACAAAAATGTAAGGGGTGTACTCACTTTTGTGAGATACTGTATATATACTGTATATATATATATATATATGTATATATATATGTATATATATATATATATATGTATATATATATATATATATATATATATATATATATATATATATATATATATATATATATATATATATATATATATATATATATATATATATATATGTGTGTGTATATACAGTTAAGGCCAAAAATATTGGCACCCCTGCATTTCTGTCAGATAATGCACCACTTCACCCAGAAAATTGTAGAGAGGTGTAAGAACCTCACTGATCGTTACAGGGAGCAATTAATTTCAGTTATTTTTTTCCAAGGACTGTGCTACCAAATATTAAATAGAGGGTGCCAATAATTTTGACCAGTCTATTTTTGGAGTTTTGTCAAATTTGGCTTTATATATATACTGTGTATATATATACTGTGTGTATATATATATATATATATATATATATATATATATATATATATATATATATATATATACAGTATATAAATAAAAGCTTCAGACTTCCGGTGGGCGGCCGCTGCTGTGAGACGCAGGATTGCAGAGCTCCGGGTGCCTTAACTCGCAATCTGGGGTCCTGCCAGCAAATTACGGGCAAAAAGTTAGATTCCTTGGCAGGGCAAACCTAACCACTGCCGGACCAGTATAACGAGGAGCGAATGAGACCCGCTCCCCCACCGGCAAGCAAAAAGGAGAGCTGAAGTAGAAGGCGGGAGACCGCGACAGCGGTCAGAGTTACAGTACCTACTCCTCTGTCGAGGAAGGAGAAAAAGTGCCCAGATTAAGGAAAGCCGGTACTGTGAGGTCCGGTGAATGAGGGGTGAGTGAGAGCACCACATTGACAAAGTTACGGCCGGTGCGGAGGGTAACGACGCCACGGCCACCATCTTGCCTGCTGCTCTGTCTGAGGCCTAGAGAGGAGCTATTACAGAGGCAGTGAGGGGAGACCTTTAACATAATAGGGATCCCTAGCATTGACTGAAGAAAGGCAGAGGGGGTAATTTATAGGGGGCACTCGGCACAAAGGAAAGAACACCACAAGTCAGGGGCCGCCCCAGCTGCTGCTTCATGTGAATTAGTTTTTTTTGTGGCCTTGATAGTGTCATATCACAGTAATTCCCAATCTCTATACTTCATCTTTTCCACGTTTCACTGTCCCTTTAAACATAATATCACATGACCGTTATGCCTTTATAAGCCCTCCTCTCTAATTCATCGATGCTTGGTAATTTGATTCACATGAGGAGTGATCACAACTTTCAAGAAGCTCTCTCCATTTTCGTCAAGTTGTTTTCTAACTTTATATCTGCAAAGTTCTCTTCAATCACAGGACAGCATACTTCATTCTGAAACGCTAACTGACATTCAGCGTGTCTGCAGTAGTTCGGCGTCTGACGTCATCAGCACTCCGGGAGTCAGTGTCGCAGCTCCTCTCTGTTGCCGGATTCAACACTGCTTCTCAGGACAACTGAATTGCTATCAAGCATAGTCTTCACAAGTACACGCTGGTCATGAAGTGTTGGGTATCGTACTAAACATAAAGTTATTGCTGAAGTTACGCTAATATCATATGTTCCTAAGACTGTATATACTAACTAATCAAGCTTATACATATACGTTACTAATGGAAAGTGTGCATGTTTAACATCCTCCTGCATATATCCTGGTTATTTCTGCATACAATACACTGCCATAACAATTCTGCTGCATTCATAAATAAGGTTGCATATGAACTTTACTAACCTGAATATTAAAGCATTGTACCTGATTGATAAGCTACAATCTATTTAAAGAGATACTAACAGAGCTTCAATTACATAAAGTTATATTTTATTCTATATCCAAAGAGATAATCTATTGTTTAGCAAATGCTATTATAGTACTTAGGAGAGTATTAGCACACTCACATTGTTGTGCATATCTCCAACAACTAAAGATAGTTGTTATTTACTTTTGACCTAAACAGGTCACCCTCAGTCAATGAGCATAATAAGGTTCCTAGTTTATCAAGGTACCTAGGTTTGGTGTGAGACTGAGTGGAGTAGATACAACTGGGTTCATATTAATTATATAATAAATCCTCACATATTACCAAGCCACCCTTAACCCACTTGTATCTATAATGGATGTTACTGAATTGTCCAACCGTGTTGGAACCCTTTCTCAAAATATGGATATAATGATCCAGGGTCTTAGGGACCTCCAAGTTGAAAATCAGGAATTACGAAAATATATTAGAGATCATGTACCTACTCAAACTTTACCAACACCTCTTGTTTCTCCTGAGCCACAAATATGTCCACCTGAGAGATTTTCTGGAGACAGAACTCAATTTAGAGACTTTAAAAATTCATGTACTTTATTATTTTCATTGAAACCAAGAACCTATCCTACCGAAAGGGTTAAAGTTCTAACGGTAATTTCTTATCTCACTGGTGAAGCCAAGGCATGGGCTAATGCATACTATGAGAAAGAAGATCCTATCTTAAACTCATTAGAATCATTTTTTAATGCCATGTCCTTACTATATGAAGATCACGACAAACAAGCTTCAGCAGAAAATTCTATCAGACATCTGCGACAAGGTAGACGCCCTGTAGAAGAATATATAACTGATTTCAAAAGATGGGCACCTGACACACAGTGGAATAACCCAGCTTTGACAAATCAATTCCGTATTGGATTAGCGGATGCTCTAAAAGATGAATTGGCACGTGTGGTTATTCCTAAGGACTTAGAAAATCTTATGACCTTGTCTATATCTATTGATCGTCGTTTGAGGGAAAGGAAGATTGAAAGAGGGTCATCAGAATTATCCACCAAGAAAGCCTATAGCTCTCATTCAGTTTCCACTGTCCGTTTAACAGATGAGCCTATGGAGATAGGTTTTGTCAAAGGTCCTCTTAAACCTGAAGAAAAGGCTAGACGAAGACAACTTAATCTTTGTTTATATTGTGCTGCTAAGGATCACGGAGTAAAGGAGTGTCCAATTCTGTTAAAATCAAAAAAGGGTAAGCAAGAGATAGCTCATTTAAATGAGACTGTTATAAAAAACTCATCTCACTTTACTCTTTCTGTTTGTCTACAGTGGGATCAACATCAACTTAAAGCCCAGGTGGTAATCGATTCAGGAGCAACTAATAATTTCATTCATTCATCCTTTGTTGAAAATCACAAGATTCCTATAATTAAAAAATTAATTGCATTACCTATTCGAGTTGTTGATGGTTCTTTTATCAATTCAGGTCCCGTTACCCATCATACTGATCCATTATCATTAACATTTTCATCAGGTCACTCTGAATTGTGTACCTTTGAGGTTATTCATTCCCCTTTGTACCCCATAATTCTAGGACTCTCATGGCTAAAGAAACATCAACCAAACATCTCATGGAATAGTGGTACTATTTCCTTCGACTCACCATATTGTAAAAAACACTGTACACAATCACAAACTATATTACAGGTTGATATCACAAATATACCAACAGAGTATTCAGATTTTTATGATGTTTTTGATAAGGTTGAGGCTCAATCTCTACCTCCCCACAGACCCTACGACTGTCCTATCGATTTAAAACTAACAGTAAAATCCCTTATGGTCGTATATATCCACTCTCTGAACCAGAACTGCTTCATCTCAAAGGATATCTTGAGGAAAATCTAAAGAAAGGTTTTATTCGGCCTTCTACATCTTCAGCTGGTGCCGGGATCTTTTTCGTGAAGAATAAAGATGACAGTCTCAGGCCTATAATTGACTATAGACAACTGAACAATTGTACAATAAAAAATAGATATCCTTTACCTCTTATTCCAGAACTCATAGAGAGGTTACAGGGTGCTACCATTTTCACCAAACTGGATTTAAGAGGTGCATATAATTTAATTAGAATTCGCAAAGGTGATGAATGGTTAACTGCCTTTCGCACTAGGTATGGTCTCTATGAGTATTGTGTCATGCCTTTTGGTTTGTGCAATGCACCTGCAACTTTTCAGTTTTTCATTAATGATGTTTTCAAAGATTTACTTGACACATACATTGTCATTTATTTGGACGATATTCTCATTTATTCAAATTCCAAAGAGGATCACATACAACATGTCAGAACAGTTCTTTCAAGATTAAGACAGAACAACTTATATGTTAAGGCAGAAAAATGTATATTCAATTCTGATACTATTTCTTTCCTGGGGTATCATATTTCACCAAAAGGAATATCCATGGAGGACAACAAAGTACAAGCTATCACTAACTGGCCTATTCCAAAAAATAAGAAAGAGCTCCAGAGATTCCTAGGATTCTCAAATTTTTATAGAAAATTTATTAAAGGTTTCTCTACTATTGCAAAACCTCTCACATTACTCACCCGAAAGAATAACAAATACCACTGGAACCAACAGGCAGATGATTCTTTTAACGCTCTCAAACATAGTTTCATTACCGCTCCAATTCTACAATTCCCAGATCCATCGAAACAATATACATTAGAAGTAGATGCATCCGAATTTGCAATAGGAGCCATTCTGTCTCAAAAAGATTCTTCTACCAACATGCTTCATCCTGTTGCATATTATTCTCGGGTTATGAATTCGGCCGAAATTAATTACCCAATTGGGGAAAAAGAACTTCTAGCCATCAAGGCTGCATTAGAATTTTGGAGACATCTATTAGAAGGCGCAAGATTTCCAATCATCATATTTACAGATCATCGTAATCTACAATATCTAAAAACTAACAAAAGTCTTTCTTCCAGACAAGTCAGATGGAGTTTATTCTTTACTAGATTTGATTTTATAATCACTTATCGTCCAGGAGTAAGAAATACAAAGGCAGATGCTCTATCTAGATATTCAACTCCATTAACTGAGAGTTCTGAACTAAACTCAATAATACCACCAGAAAAATTCATTGGCCTCTTAGTGGGAAAAACATCTATTCTCAAAGAACAACAACAGAATGATCCATTGATTAATGATTCTAGGATTCATAAAGGTAATGATGGATTTTTTTACCATGGTCATGCACTGTATGTTCCAGAATCTCTTAGGAATGACATTTTAGCTATGGCACATGATATTCCACTTTCAGGACATCCTGGTTTCAAGAAAACTCTTCATTTAATTCAAAGGGATTTTTGGTGGCCGCATATGATTCAGTCTGTAAAACAGTACATACAAGGGTGTGCTGTATGTACCAAATGTAAATCTCAAAGAATTCACCCTTATGGTTTACTTCTATCTCTTCCAATCGCTGACAGACCTTGGCAAGATATTGCCCTAGACTTCATTGTCGATCTACCTCCCTCTTCTAACAACACAGTAATCCTGGTTGTTGTGGATCTCTTTTCAAAAATGGCACATTTTATACCTATTCACACTTTGCCAACAGCTTCAGAAACAGCAGAATTGTTCATCAAACATATTGTCAGATTGCATGGGTTACCTAAGTCTATTACGACTGACAGGGGTACACAATTTACCTCTCGATTTTGGACACAACTCTGTTCTAGTTTGCATATTGATCGCCGTTTGAGTTCAGCTTACCATCCTCAAACAAACGGTCAGACCGAAAGGACTAATCAGAGTTTAGAGCAATATCTAAGATGCTACTGTACATTTCAGCAAGACAACTGGTCTTCTCTTCTTCCTACTGCTGAATTCTCATATAATAACACCATTAATTCATCTACCAATACAACTCCATTTTTCATTAACTATGGGTTTCATCCCTCTTATCATCTTCTTCAAAGATCAGAAAGTTTTTGTCCCTTGGTAAATGACACTGTGAATACAATTGCTGAAGGATTCATTCAACTAAAACAGATTTTACTACAATCTCAAGAAAGGCAAAAACGTTATTATGACTTAAGGAGAACAAAACCTCCTGAGTATAAGGTGGGAGATCTAGTTTGGTTGTCTTCTAAACACTTGAAGCTTCACATTCCCAGTAAAAAGCTTGGTTCTCTGTTTATTGGTCCTTACAAAATTATTAGGATTGTTAATGCTAATGCTGTCACTTTACAACTACCAAGTTCTTTTAAGATACATCCAACATTTCATGTATCCCTTTTGAAACCTTATGTTCCAGTCAGAGATCAAGCCTTGACAACTCAAGTTCCGACACACATTGAGGATGAAGTATCATATGAAGTTGATTCCATTTTGGATTCTAGATTCTATAAGAATTCTCTACAGTATTTAGTTCGGTGGAAAAATTATTCATCAGAAGAGGATTCTTGGGAACCATCCACTAACTTATCAGCCCCTAGATTGGTATCTCTGTTTCATCGCAGACATCCAGACCGTCCCAAACCCTGATCTGCGGAGCAGATCGTTAAAGGGGGTGTCCTGTCATATCACAGTAATTCCCAATCTCTATACTTCATCTTTTCCACGTTTCACTGTCCCTTTAAACATAATATCACATGACCGTTATGCCTTTATAAGCCCTCCTCTCTAATTCATCGATGCTTGGTAATTTGATTCACATGAGTGATCACAACTTTCAAGAAGCTCTCTCCATTTTCGTCAAGTTGTTTTCTAACTTTATATCTGCAAAGTTCTCTTCAATCACAGGACAGCATACTTCATTCTGAAACGCTAACTGACATTCAGCGTGTCTGCAGTAGTTCGGCGTCTGACGTCATCAGCACTCCGGGAGTCAGTGTCGCAGCTCCTCTCTGTTGCCGGATTCAACACTGCTTCTCAGGACAACTGAATTGCTATCAAGCATAGTCTTCACAAGTACACGCTGGTCATGAAGTGTTGGGTATCGTACTAAACATAAAGTTATTGCTGAAGTTACGCTAATATCATATGTTCCTAAGACTGTATATACTAACTAATCAAGCTTATACATATACGTTACTAATGGAAAGTGTGCATGTTTAACATCCTCTGCATATATCCTGGTTATTTCTGCATACAATACACTGCCATAACAATTCTGCTGCATTCATAAATAAGGTTGCATATGAACTTTACTAACCTGAATATTAAAGCATTGTACCTGATTGATAAGCTACAATCTATTTAAAGAGATACTAACAGAGCTTCAATTACATAAAGTTATATTTTATTCTATATCCAAAGAGATAATCTATTGTTTAGCAAATGCTATTATGGTACTTAGGAGAGTATTAGCACACTCACATTGTTGTGCATATCTCCAACAACTAAAGATAGTTGTTATTTACTTTTGACCTAAACAGGTCACCCTCAGTCAATGAGCATAATAAGGTTCCTAGTTTATCAAGGTACCTAGGTTTGGTGTGAGACTGAGTGGAGTAGATACAACTGGGTTCATATTAATTATATAATAAATCCTCACAGATAGCAACAGTGCAGAGATCACCTTCAATAAGGGGATATATTGAGACTTTGAGGGACTTTTTGCTAACTTATTCCCCTTGTTACCTGGAAAGGGCGGAGCATCTGTGTTTATACTGCCTGAGGTCTTCATCCTCTTACTCTTGCTGAATATACAGATGTCTCCTGTAAGCTATCTGGAGAGGAAAGATGCTGCACAGGGATTACCTATGAAGTAAAAGTTATGCAGTACACCAAACCCCCGCAATCTGCAGGAACACATCAATGTGAAGTTTAATTAATTAGGATCTAGCTGTCTGCAAGTTTTATTTTGGCTGCAGGACTTAACTCTTCTCCCTACACTTTATCTACTTCTTGCATCATATACTGGAAGGGAAGGCACTCTTTCTAACAGGTGCATGCAGAAATACTATACTAGTTTTGTCAAAACCACCGACGCCATGTCCAACAGGCAAAAACCATCAAGAACGGAAATCTAAAGCTGTGGCTGAGGTACATACAGCAGAAAATATGGCCATAGAAACTGCAGAGGAGAGCGTGACTGACACCCACCCCATCGTCTCCCAGATCTCGGCTCTATTCCTGCCTAAAATAGAGCAGTTACAGACAGGGATGGACTCTTTGTCATCAGATTTCAAGTCCTTTTCCTCTAGACTCCGTCATGTTGAGCAGAGAGTGGGGGATGGAGAAGTCTTGCAGAGAGAAAGTTCTACAAGGATTACAGCACTTGAGGCCCAAAACAAAATATTACTTGACAAGGTTGACAACCTAGAAAACCGTTCGAGGTGCAACAATCTGCGCATTGTTGGACTGCCGGAAACTGTGCCTAATACAGATCTAATTGAATTTGCTGAACGCACCTTGCCCACTTTGCTAAAACTGAGACCTGAGGACATGCCATGTACTGTCGAGAGAGCCCACAGAGTGGGCAACACCAGTCAAGACCAGAAAAACATGAGGGGGCCCCGTCAAGTGATGATCCGATATCTAAACTTTAAGGACAAGATCTTACTCCTAAGAGCCTACCGCCAGAATTCTCCCCTGAGTTTTGAGGGGAAAAAAATCCTGATTTTTCAGGATTACTCTGCTGAGATATCTAGGAGAAGAAGGGAGTTCTCGCCCTATTGCAAGTCGCTAAAAGAGGAAGGCCGTCCCTTTTCCCTGATGTTCCCAGCACGGCTCAGGCTCCAGACCCAGCAGGGGGTAAAGTTTTTCGAAGATCCTAGACAACTTCAGAAGTTCTTGAGGCAGGAGCAAAACCCTGCAGCAGAAGATACCTGAGAGAGAGTAGATTCACCCCAGGAGATGGTAAAAGGGTTCTGGACATTTATCTTGTAGGTTGGGAGGGGAGGAAGTTGCTGGACTTTGGAAAGGTCATTTGTTAAACGATACCTCTTAGAATAGAAGGGGTTGATTATTGTTTTTTTCTTGTTTTCTCCTTCTCTCTCACTCCTTTTTTCCCTTTTTCCTGTGTTCATAAATTGAATAACCTATCAAGAATACATTAGCATACTCTAGCCAGGATGCCAAGAGAGAAGGGGCAATATGTTTCAAATTAGACATAGCTACTGTTCACTAAGGAGAGTTATTGATCCCTAATTTTAAAATCTTTCTTCAAAGTTCTTAGAAGATACTTACTAGTGTGTAGTGACAAACACTTAGATAACCCGATGTGAATTACCTCTGGGCCCAGATTGGTGGAAGGGGAGAGGAATTTCACCGATCTCTAGGAGCTCAGGCAGATAGGGAAATAAAACTTGTATGTCTTTAAATAAGTAAGTAAGCTCCTTTAGATACCATCATCAAGTTAACCCACTTTCCTAATTCAGTGAACACCTAGGAGGGAGTAGGGAAGGTAAAACCTAAAGTGTTTAACCGCTTAACATAAAACTTAATCTCAAGGGGAAGAGTTACCATTAGTTCAATTCAGTGTTGTTTAGCCGTTTGCTTTTGAACCTAGTCTTAAGGGGGAGATGTACTGTATTATATTACACTGTTCCGTTAAAGTCTTATGAACACTAGTCGAGGGTTGAAGGAAAACTGGTGTACATTGTCAAAAAATCTTATGAGTGTTCAAACATGTTATTTATGTTGCTTAATCACTGTTTTTTTGTTTAGCCAACAGGATGCTCACCTCTCTCCCGGGGGCCCAGTGAAGGGGGGGATAAGTCTTAGCCGACAGACCATAATCATTAAAAGGATGATACTCTCAAGGTATTTCACAACTGCTTCATCACACCATACTATAAGATCATACATACTAGCACAGAACAAACATAGGAGATTAAGTTATGTTGCCTAGTAATCTATCCATAACATGCTGGAATGTAGGGGGCAGATCAATATTGCGGTACTTACATTCTAGAGGGACTGATATCGCTATTTTAGAAGAGACACACCTATCACAACTAGAGAACCAGAAATTGAAGCAGAATTGGGTAGGGGAAGTGATCTATACGACATACGAACAGCGGAGGGCTAGAGGCGTGGTGATCTTATTTAAGAAAAACTTGCAATACACCATTACTAAAACACAGATTGACCGGGAGGGAAGATATGTCATGTTACAGCTGGAGGTGGAAGGGTTGTCCTTCGCGTTGGTAGGGGTATATGGCCCGCAAACCCAAAAATCATTGTTTTGGAGGACACTACACTCTGAAATAATAAAGTTCACTACCTCACCTATCCTCATTGGAGGAGACTTCAATATTGCCCCACAGGTCCCTGCAGATAGATTTTCCAACCCAGATAGGAAAGCCCCCTCAGCCTTGAGAGTGCAGAATTCTAGGAAGGAATCTTTGGTGATTCACACACTGGCGAGATCCTTGAACTTGCAGGATGTGTGGAGAGCCAAATATCCGGAAAGCAGGGAGTTTACGTGCATGTCAGTAGCAAAGGACACACTTTCGAGACTAGACTACTTACTGGTCTCTGCGAGTCTTTGCCCGAGGGTAGAAGAAGCAATAATAGACCCCATAACAATTTCGGATCACGCTCCCGTAATAGTGAAAATTCAAACAGGCTGTGCTACCCGTACACCCAATAGGTGGGTTTTCCCAACATACCTTTATAAAGATCCCAATTTCTACAGGCATATTCTGGGGGAATGGCGCTCTTACGTAGACCTTAACAAGACACACATAGAGAACCCCCTTCTGTTCTGGGAAACGGCCAAGGCTGTTTTAAGAGGAGTTATATCAGCCTATGCCACATCAATTAAGAAACAAAGCAAACTAACTTCAGATCAGTATCTAACACGCCTCATTAATGCAAGAAATAGGTACCTCAGAAATCCCAATGCAGTAAACAGACAAAAATATAAGGAAGCCAAAACGCTGAGAGATAACTATATCTTTCAACAATCTAACAAAGCTTTTGCTAAATTGCAAGCTAGGTATTATAGGTTTGGGAGCAAAACCGGGAAGCTACTAGCTAGAGTGACCAAGCTGATTAGAAAGAGAAATTCTATCCTAGCTATAAAACAAGGAGAGATTACTTATAATAAAGACGCAGACATCCAAGCAGCTTTCACTAGTTTTTATAAAGAGCTATACTCTAAGCAACACATACACGACTCGGACAGAGACAGATTTTGGAATAATATTCAGTTACCCAAAGTAGATCAGACCCAGCTCGGGGGAATTAACTCCCCCATTACCCCAGAAGAAATAGTAGCCACAATCAAAGATTTAAAACTGGAGAAGACCCCGGGTCCCGATGGACAACCGGCGGAATTCTACAAAATCATGGGGTCAGATATTGCTGAGTCCCTGGCGAAGCTATTTAATGGATTGCTAGAAGATACTGTGACACCCTCGGCTAGACTCGCAGAGGCCCACATTAGTATTATACCAAAGGAAGGGCGTGACCCCCTCCTGACCCAGTCTTACCGACCTATATCCCTGCTAAACCAGGATTATAAAATCCTGACAAAAATCCTGGCGAATAGGCTGGCGGGAGTCTTACCATCCCTCATTCATAGTGACCAGACCGGTTTTGTTAAGGGGAGATCCTCTGTGACAAACATCAGAAAAATCCAAACAGTCATACAGTATTAATGGAAGGTGTCACGAGACAGTAAAAAGAGGGAACGCCACACAGAAGCAGCTTTACTACTAATTGATGCTGAAAAGGCCTTCGATAAGGTCTTGTGGGAGCACCTTTTTTACACTTTGGGGAAGATGGGGATAGAAGGCTCATTTGTACAGGCGTTATCCAACCTATATAAGACCCCACAAGCCTCCATTCTGGTGAATGGAGCGGCTTCACCCCCTTTTATGCTTCACAGGGGCACGAGACAGGGGTGCCCCCTGTCTCCGCTTCTGTTTGACATAGCAATAGAGCCCCTGGCGTGGAGAATTAGGAATCACTTGGAGGGAATGCAGGTAGGGGAAACAGTCTCACATGTCTCGCTTTTTGCTGATGACATGGTATTATTTGTTCAAGACCCCTGTAGGAACATTCCTAGATTGATGGAACTAATTAGGGACTTTAGTAAGATCTCCGGATATGTGATCAACACGGATAAAACTGAGCTAATATGGCTGTTAGCCAAAGGCGACAAGCAGATACCAAACTTTGATTTCAAGGTAGTAGAAGGGAACTTTAAATATTTGGGAATAACCCTTAATTTAGATCCCCGGAAGTGGTACTCAATAAACTATGGTCCCCTGCTTGGTCAATTGAAGAACATGCTCAAAACATGGTCCCCGCTCCCGTTGTCTCTCTCGGGCAGAGTTGGACTTATAAAAATGGTGTACTTTCCAAAGATTCTTTACTTCTTTCAGACACTCCCATTCCTACTTAAAAAATCAGACCTAAAGGAAGTAAAGCAGACGATCCTTAAATTAATATGGTCTAACAAAAAGCACAGAGTTAGCTACCTAAAGCTTACAGCTTCCCGTGAGATGGGGGGTCTGGCGTTACCTAACTTTGAATTCTATAATTGGGCAGCTCAGTGCAAGTTCGCCATTGACTGGTTGACGGGGCAGGAAAAATTTACAAACACTAACTTAGAGAACACATTAATAAAACCTTGGACATTAAATATGTTACCACACATGACCCATTCACAGGCAACTAAGTATCTGATGGACATTGATTTACTCAGCCAACCCGCGAGAGCGTGGAGGCTAACATGTAAACAGTTAGGAGGTAATAATAGGCTACTAACCTTCTTGCCATGGGGGGGGGGACCCTGAATTTCCTGCGGGACTTACATCTGAGGCTTTTAATCATTGGAGGGAAAGGGGATTGCGTACTGTGGGGCAAACCTTAGTTCCAGGAGGGAATCACATGCAAACATTTGAAGCTCTGAGGCAGACATTTGGGTTGCCTAGAACACATCACTACGCGTACCTTCAGGCTAGGCATTATTATGAGGCACTGCTCAGGGAGGGAAGGGGAGTGGAACAGGCGCAGATTCTGCAAATTGTGCATTTAGTAGAACAAGGTAACACGTCCATTTCTCCACTCTACAAGAGCTTGAACAAGGGGGTGAACTCATCATGCACGAATAAAATTGCTGAGGTCTGGAGCTCCTTATTGGGTGAGCAGATTTCTAGTAAGGAGATAGAGGAAAGCATTCTTAAGGTTAAACGAGCTACTCTTTCATCTGAGATGAGAGAGTCACATTTCAAACTCATACACGACAGCTATATAACTCCCAGGAAATATCAGAAGTGGAAAACCGACAGGGAGGATAAATGCCCAAAGTGTGGTAAGAAAGAAGCAGGCATTAGACACATGATGTGGAGATGCCCTAAGATAGTTAAATTCTGGAAAATGACGACGTATTGGGCAAACCTTAGTATGCATACACGCACTCATGACTTAACGTTTAAAAATATCATACTGCTAGACTTTGGAGAAGTTCCGAGAGATTCTAAGCTATTTATGGCCAACATAGTTCTGGTAGCCAGGCGTTTAATCTTCCAAAACTGGATCAAACGTAACCCACCTACTGTAGCACAGTTGAAACAGGCACTCCTTAACCAATTGTTTATTGAGCAGTCAGATGGGTTGGGAGACATGACTAAGAGAGTGAAATCTTTTACCACGAAGTGGGAACCCTTCATCCACACACTCCCAACGACTCTAAGTAACATGATTATAGCACCGTTCAAACACACAGACTACATACTTGAGGCTAATTTGAGAGGGGAGTGGAATTAGACTTCAAAAGAAATTGTGAGAGATGGGAGGAGAGGTGAAGCAATCCGAGTTGGCGAATGTTGTTTAGGGTAATATTGTTGGTATTATGTTTATGTTAAAAAAAAATGTCCTACAGGAGGACTGAACTAAGGTTCATAGGCTTTCATATTATGTTTTGAAGGAACTGTATTTCTCAAGGACATTTTCTTTGACCTCACTACAGATGAAGGCACAGTGGACTCAGCCTATTATTAAGAACTACAAGCTATGTTGTAATTTTGTGTTGATGTGCTCATATTGAGTATGAGATGTTCTGTTCTTCCTGTATGCGGCACACAAAAATAAAGATATTTAAAAAAAAAAAAAAAAAAGCTTCAGATACAAGGGCACTCACAGGACTTGGTTAAATAGAAATAATGTATTTATAAACATCATTTCATCAATAAGGCAAGGTCGATGTTTTAGCTTACAAGTTAAGCTGTCTTCAAGACCATCTAAAATACAAACAACGTATTACATTGTTGTGTACAAAAGATGTACATAGTTTATAGAAAAAAGACAAAACTTATAGGTGTATCTAAATTCATTACAATCACCTGTTAAACTCATCACCTATGTGACTCCCATTTTGTCCTCTAAGAGTCTGAGACAGGATCTGGATCCAAAGCAAGCTCTGTGGCTGAAGCAGGCTCTGTGACTGAGACAGTATGTGGATACCATGCAGGGTCTGTGACTGAGACAGGATCTGGATACCAAGCAGGCTCTGTGACTGAGACAGGATCGGGATACCAAGCAGACTCTGTGACTGAGACAGGATCTGGATACCAAGCAGACTCTGTGACTGAGACAGGATCTGGATACCAAGCAGACTCTGTGACTGAGACAGGATCTGGATACCAAGCAGGCTCTGTAACTGAGACAGGATCTGGATACCAAGCAGGCTCTGTGACTGAGTGTCACGCACCAGACTAAAAAGAAAAGGTCTGGGAAACATTCAAACAGAAAGGGTCATGTGGGGATTTGAACCTGTGGCTCTGAGTCTTCTATGCTGTTTGCTTGTGTGTTGAGCCACTGCCAGTTCTAGCAGTTTTGGTATTTTAAATGCAATATTATGCATCTTAAAAGATCTGCCAAATGTGTATTTGTCTAATTGTATTTTCACCTGTGCGAAACACAGGTGCTCTTAATTTGGGATATACTCTGATTAAATACTGTACAAAACCTCCCTATTTAAGGATGGCTGTTAGGCTGCACATTGTCTTCACATTGTGGCTGTTTTGTCACAAGCCAGAACCTGTTTCCTGTACTTAAGTACCTATTTGGAGGAAGACTTCACCCTTGAACCTGCTACACTGTTTACAAGTTTATTCCCTGCTTTGTGCAAATTCCTACTTTTCAGATCTTACCAGGAGAATATAATTTGGACATAACATACCTGAATAGTACATATTTAAAATACCCTACAAGTGTATGCTCTTTCAAAGTATTTTGTTATTTAAATAAATCTGTTAACTTTTCAATCTATATGGCTTTTAATAATCTTCATTTAAAGCAACTGTTCCAGACAATGAGGCTCTCACAAAATATCCTGAGACAGAGCATGACAGAATGTGAAGACCCTAAAAGAGAGCCCTCTTGGATTATTGTTGTATTGGAATCAGTATTGAAGTTTATTAAGGACATACTGATTAACTTTATGTAGCTGGTGGAAACATTATGTCTCCCAGCTGAAACCTTGTCTAAAGTTACCTCCCGATCAAGAAAAGGTTGTAAAGAACCCTTAACAAAAGAGGAAAAGACACAGCGAAGACAACTTAAACTCTGTTTCTATTGTGGGGGAACTGGTCACTGCATCTCAGGGTGTCTAGTAAAACCCCCTAGAGGATCAATTCGAGATACAACCAAGTCTAAAAAGGACTCTGATGCTAATGATACTTCCACTAGCAAACTGAAAGATACCCTTGGAGATGACCCAGCTAATGAGAGCAAATCTGCTCAACAAGCAAACATTTCTAATAGGCTACAAGAAGTGGTACCTGATTCGAAAAAAATGGTCAGTGGGAGTACAGCTTCAACTACATCCACTAGTCATGCCATTTTTTCTGTTCCTGCATCCACCACATTGGGGAACTCTGCAAAAATACTGCATGAAAATCCCGCATATTACCTTGTGTCTCTGTCCTGGCTGGAGATTCTCCCAATGTAAGTCACTCTTCAGACATAAAAGTGACAATCCTTGCTGAATCGGAGTCTGTCAAATCTAAAGATCCACACGTCCCTGCACCTCCTTCACCCAGCTACTCAGTAACTGAGAAAGAATTGGATTAAATGGTTGATTTGGATATATATGACACAGATAACAAATTATTTGACTATTTGAAGGAGAGGTCATATCTTACCCACCGGCTCTCTTCCCCTCAGCCAGTGCTTTAGAATCTGCTTTGCATAATCAGGAACCTCCAAAATAAACCAATCTTTGTATTAGATCAACTCTAGCTATGCCTTCAGTGGAATCTTCTATGGGTACACAAACTCATGCAGCTGTTCCAAGGAAAGCGTCAACTTCATCTGAATGTAGTAGGACATCAAATGGAACAATGGTTCATAAAACCGATCTTCAGATGTTTGAAACGGCTTTGAGCACCTGGAGTACGCTCTTTAGAGAGGGCATCTGTCACAAACCAAGCCTTCAGACTAAAAAGAAAAGGTCTGGGAAACATTCAAACCAACAGGGCCATGGGGAGATTTGAACCGGTGACTTTGTGTCTTCTATCCTGTTTGCTTATGTGTTATCAATATCATGCAACTTAAAATATCTGCCAAATATGTATTTGTCTAATTGTATTTTTTCCTGTGAAAAACACAGGTGCTCTTAAAGGGACACTGAACCCAAAATTTATCTTTCATGATTCAGATAGAGCATGCAACTTTAAGCAACTTTCTAATTTACTCCTATTATCAATTTTTCTTCATTCTCTTGCTATCTTTATTTGAAAAGTAAGAATGTAAGTTTAGAAGCTGGCCCATTTTTGTTCACAACCTGGGTTGTTCTTGCTGATTGGTGGATAAATGCTATCCATGGTGCTGAATTGATAATAGGAGAAAATTTGAAAGTTGCTAAAAAATGCATGCTCTATCTGAATCATGAAAGAAAACATTTGGGTTTAGTATCCCTTTAATTTTGGATGTACTATCTGAGCCAATCCTGCACAAAACCTCCCTATTTAAGGCTGGCTGTTAGGCTACACATTGTTTCTGTTTTGTCACAAGCCAGAACCTGGTTCCTGTACTTCAGTACCTATTTTGAGGAAGACTTCACCTTTGAATCTGCTACACTGTTTACAAGTTTGTTTCCTGCCTTGTGCAAATTCCGGCACTTCAGCTTTTACCAGGAGAAAAACAATGGCCTCTAGTTATGAAGCTCCGTACGTACCTGCCTTCGCCGGCCCCAATACGCTCGCCTAAGCTCGCCTCACATCGCCGCCGTGGACCTGAATACGCTCGCCAAAGTTATCAATAAATCTGTCAAAAAGCCGCGCACCAAGTACGGGGCGATGAGCAGCGGACTGTGATAGTTATCAATCATCAATCTCGCTGCTCTTCGGCTTTTTTACAGCTTTATTGATACCCCTGTCACTAAGCACTCACACTATACTATACTGTTCTACCCCCTATACCGGCGCCCCCAGAGCCCCCCCCCGCAACTAAATAAAGTTATTAACCCCTAAACCGCCGCTCCTAGACCCCACCGCAACTATAATAAATATATTAACCCCTAAACCGCCGCTCCCGGACCCCACCGCAACTATAATAAATATGTTAACCCCTAAACCGCTGCTCCTAGACCCTGCCGCAACCATAATAAATATGTTAACCCCTAAACCGCCACTCCCAGACCCCGCTGCAACCATAATAAATATGTTAACCCCTAAACCGCCGCCCCTAGACCCCGCCGCAACTATAATAAATATGTTAACCCCTAAACCGCCGCTCCCGGACCCCGCCGCCACCTACATAATACCTATTAACCCCTATCCTGCCTCCCCTATACCGCCGCCACCTATAATAAATTTATTAACCCCTATCCTGTCCCCCCTATACCGCCGCCACCTATAATAAATGTATTAACCCCTATCCTGCCCCCCCCCTACACCGCCGCCACTATAATAAAATTATTAAACCCTAAACCTAAGTCTAGCACTAACCCTAACACCCACCTAACTTAAAGGGACAGTAAACCTTAAAAATAATGTTATATAATGCACATAGTGCAGAATTATTTAACATTATTTAGGTGCTATAGCCATAAACGCATTTTTTTACCTTTTAATTTGCTAAAAATATGGCGCTTTTACAGACCTGCTCTCTGCTGAGCGGGTTTGTGACAGGAGCGAGCTGCACTTAGTGCTATGGCGCGGTCGGGCCGGGCTGTGACTATACAGCTGGCCCGATGCGCTGACTAAAAATAACAGACCCGCTCAGCAGAGAGCAGAGAGCGGGTCTGTAAAAGCGCCATATTTTTAGCAAATTAAAAGGTAAAAAATGCGTTTATGGCTATAGCACCTAAATAATGTTATATAACTCTGCACTATGTGCAGAATTATATAACATTATTTTTAAGGTTTACTGCCCCTTTAAATTTTAATTAAATAAATCTGAATAATATTACTCTTAACTAAATTAATCCTATTTAAAACTAAATACTTACCTATAAAATAAACCCTAATATAGCTACAATATAACTAATAATTACATTGTATCTATTTTAGGATTTATTTTTATTTTACAGGCAACTTTGTATTTATTTTAACTAGGTACAATAGTTATTAAATAGGTATTAACTATTTAATAACTACCTAGCTAAAAGAAATACAAAATTACCTGTAAAATAAATCCTAATCTAAGTTACAATTAAACCTACACTATCATTAAATTAATTAAATAAATTAGCTACCAATACCTACAATTAAATACAATTAAATAAACTAAACTAAATTACAAAAAATAAAAAAATATTACAAGAATTTTAAACTAATTACACCTAATCTAAGCCCCCTAATAAAATAAAAAAAAAAACCAAAATAATAAAAGTCCCTACCCTATTCTACATTACAAAGTAATCAGCTCTTTTGCCTGTAAAAAAAATACAACCCCCCCAACATTAAAACCCACCACCCACATACCTCTACTCTAACCCACCCAAACCCCCCATAAATACATCTAACACTACCCCCCTGAAGATCTCCCTACCTTGAGTCTTCTTCACCCAGTCTGGCCGGAGGTCTTGAAGAAGGAGCTGCTCCTCGTCGGATGGATGAAGATAGAAGATGCCGCTTTGATGAAGATGTCTGCCGGTCCAGATGTCCTCTTCTGCCCGGATAGGATGAAGACTTCTGCCAGTCTGGATGTCCTCTTCTGCCCCATCGGATGAAGACTTCGGCCCGGCTGGGTGAAGACGACTCAAGGTAGGGAGATCTTCAGGAGGGTAGTGTTAGGTTTATTTAAGGGGGGTTTGGGTGGGTTAGAGTAGGGGTATGTGGGTGGTGGGTTTTAATGTGGGGGGGGTTGTATTTTTTCTTACAGGCAAAAGAGCTGTAATATTTTTTTCTGTAATTTAGTGTTTGTTTGTTTTTGTAATTTAGTTTAGTTTATTTAATTGTATTTAATAGTAGGTATTGGTAGCTAATTTATTTAATTAATTTAATGATAGTGTAGTGTTAGGTTAAATTGTAACTTAGGTTAGGATTTATTTTACAAGTAATTTTGTATTTCTTTTAGCTAGGTAGCTGTTAAATAGTCATTAACTATTTAATAGCTATTGTACCTAGTTAATATAAATAGAAAGTTGACTGTAAAATAAAATCAAATCCTAAAATAGTTACAATGTAATTATTAGTTATATTGTAGCTATATTAGGGTTTATTTTATAAGTAAGTATTTAGTTTTAAATAGGATTAATTTAGTTAATAAGAGTAATATTATTTAGATTTATTTAATTAATATTTAAGTTAGGGGGTGTTAGGGTTAGTGTTAGACTTAGGTTTAGGGGTTAATAATTTTATTATAGTGACGGCGGTGTGGGGGGGGGCAGGATAGGGGTTAATACATCTATTATAGGTGGCGGCGGTATGGGGGGGGCAGGCTAGGGGTTAATAAATTTATTATATGTGGCGGCGGTATAGGGGGCAGGATAGGGGTTAATAGGTATTATGTAGGTGGCGGCGGGGTCCAGGAGCGGCGGTTTAGGGGTTCACATATTTATTATAGATGCGGCGGGGTCTAGGAGCGGCGGTTTAGGGGTTAACATATTTATTATAGTTGCGGTGGGCTCCGGGAGCAGCGGTTTAGGGGTTAACATATTTATTATAGTTGCGGCGGGGTCCGGGAGCGGCGGTTTAGGTTGTAATAACTTTATTTAGTTGCGGCGGTGTAGGGGGGGCAGATTAGGGGTGTTTAGACTCAGGGTACATGTTAGGGTGTTAGGTGCAGACATCTCCCATAGGAATCAATGGGATATCGGCCAGCAGCGAACATGAGCTTTCACTATGGTCAGACTCCCATTGATTCCTATAGGATCCGCCGCCTCCAGGGCGGCAGATTGAAATCCAGGTACGCTGGCCCGGAATAGTGGCGAGCGTACCTGGTAGTAGTTTGAAAAATACCAAAAGTAGTCAGATTGTGCCAAACTTGCGTTCCGAACATCTGGAGTGACGTAAGCATCGATCTGTGTCAGACTGAGTCCGGTGGATCGAAGCTTACGTCACTATATTCTACTTTTGCCGGGCAGTAGGGGTTGATAACTAAGGTGAATCAGCCTCGCCACAAATACGCTGCGGAATTCCAGCGTATTTGCGGTTGACGGCTTGATAACTAGAGGCCTTTATCTTTGAAATCTGCATCACTGTTTACAAGGTTTTTTTCTTACTTATCCAGGATTTGTGCTCTTTAGTTCCTACCTGGAGAAAGACTTTCCTTTTGAATCTGCATCTCTGCTTACTTGTTTGTTCCTTTCCACTCCTGGCGTATGTGGACATTACATACCTGATTAGTATATATTTAAAATACCCTGCAAGTATATACTTATTCAAAGTATTTTGTTATTTAAATAAATCTGTTATAATTTCAATCTATATTGCTTCTTCTAATCCTCATTTAAAGCAACTGTTCCAGACAATGAGGCTCTAATTTTTTTTTTCCTGAGACAGAACATGACACTGAGACAGGATCTAGATACCACACTGGCAGAAAGCATAATCCAAAAGCAAAAGTGCAGGGCAAGCCAGGGGTCAGGAAACCAGGTATCAGTCCAATCAAATGATAAGTAAAAGGATATTTATAAGGCAAGGTCAGGAAAAAAAAAAGCATACAGGGGCACAGACAAAGAGTGAGTCAATGTCAGGACAGGGAGGTGACTGTGAAGAAGCCTTTTATAGCAGACTTATTAGAGAATGACCTGCAGCTGGCAGGAAGGTGGAGCAAAAGAGCACAGTCAGTGCAGACAGATAGTTCAATAAGATAGCCAGAGCCCTCTAGTGGCTCAAAGAAAAGGAAAAACAGCTACTAACCAGGAATTCCAGGTTCAACCCTGGGCACAAGTGTGACAGTATCCCTCTCCCAAGGCTGACCCCTGGGTAGCTTTAGCATTGTCATGAACCTGCAGGTCTTCTTTATGTATGAGGATTTTACACAACCTGGAGAAATAGTCTCTACACATATTGGAGACAGACTGGCAGAGGAAACATGTACAGTGGAGGATTCTCTTATTTTACTGCTGCTCTTTCATGTTTTAAAACTGTGCTCCATATACCACCATGTGTCACAGCTTTTGTACTACCTTGGTTGCCTGAATTCTCCTAATGACCCCCTGCACATGTGTGCTGCTTCCCTTTCAAGTTTTAAAACTGAAATCCATGTACCATTATGTGTCATTGCTTCAACTGGACTGGGTGACAAATTTACTCTGCTGTCCACTTATGATGCTGCCTCCAAGCTGTAAACATGTACTCCATATAAAATCCTGTGTCATGTCTCCTGTGTATACATGGTTGCCCTGACTGCACTTATTTATGTATGTGTGTGTGTGCATATATATATATATATATGCACACGGGTTGAAAAATTTGCCCAAGAGCTAGTGGCCCCATGAAATGTATTAGTGGTCCCACATTTTCAATTCAATTCAATTTACTTATTTATAAAATATTTTACCAGGAAGGATACATTGAGATTTCTCTCATTTTCAAGTATTTCTTGGGTCCACAAAACATTGCATTGTTACAAAAGGGTACAATAAAATACAAAAACAATATTAATACATAATATATGAAAAATTTAACATAGAACAGGTAGGAAATATATAATCAACCATGATAGGTGCATTCTGTTTTGAGATATGCAGAGATGGATCTCTTAAATGATTTTAGGCTTGGGGAAGGTTTGAAAGTGTGCGGGAGGTCGTTCCATAATTGTAGGAAAAGGAGGCTCGAGCTGTTTTCTTTTTGTATTTAGGCAAACTAAATAATGTGCTGGTACTGGATCGGTTATAGGAGGTGGTAAAAGCCGGGGAGAGCATTTTGCTCAGGTAGGGTGGGAACTTCCCAGAAAGGCTCTTAAACACAAGGCTGGAAAGATGAAGGGTGCATCTGGACTCCAGCGACAGCCAGGTTAGTTCTTTTAGCATGTCACAATGGTGGGTTCTGTAGTTACATTGTAGCACAAAGCGGCAGAACGAGTTATACAATGTATTAAGTTTATTAAGGTGAGTTTGCGGTGCAGGTGCATATACTATGTCCCCATAATCCATGATAGGCATCAGCATTTGCTGTACAATCTTTTCTTTTACTGTAGGGATGAGGCAGGAATTGTTTCTGTACAGGGCACCTTGTTTTTGATAAAGTTTAGATGCAAGTTTTTCTATGTGGAAGCCAAAAGATAGATTGGGGTATACCAACATACCCAAGTATTTGAGAGAGTGGACTGCAGTCAGCGTGCAATTTGATTTTGCTTTAATGCGTAGATGGGAATTTTATAGTTTGTGTAATTTAGGTACCGTTCCAAAGATCATTGTGACAGTTTTGTCAGTGTTTAGCAAGAGTTTGTTTTTTGAGATCCACTTTTCTACCTCTGTGAACTGGTCTTGGAGCACTGCCTTAAGCTGCGGCAGATCGGATTTGCTTGCATAGATTACCGTGTCGTCTGCCTAAATGTGTACAGTTGAGGGTTTGCAGACATTTGGCAGATCATTTATAAATAATGTGAATAGTAGGGGGCCGAGAATGGAACCTTGGGAAACACCACACGTGACTGGGAGAGGGAAGGAGTCGCTGTCAGAAATGGAGACATATTGTGACCGATCCAATACGTATGATCGAAACCAGGTTAGCGGATGATCACCAATACCTGAGTTTTTTAGTTTGAGCAGTAGTATGTCGTGGTCTACTGTGTCAAAGGCCTTTGCAAAATCAAGGAAAATAGTTCCAGTTAGGTCTCCTTGTTCCATGCCAGTTTGGATGTCATTGCAAACTTTTAGGAGGGCAGTAGTAGTGGAGTGGTTCGGGCGAAAACCTGATTGATCAAGGGTCAGATAGTTAGATTGTTGGTAATACTCACATAGTTGGACGCACTTTTCTAAGATTTTTAACTATACTGGGAGCAATGATATTGGGCGATAATTAGAAACCAAGGTTATCTCACCACTTTTATGGATAGGCACTACTCTTGCAGTCTTCCAAAGTTTGGGTATGTATCCAGACACCAAGGATTCGTTAATTAGGGTTGTGACAGGTTTAGCAATTGCCGGCGCACTGAGCTTCAACAGCATTGCTGGGATTTGATCAGGTCCAGACTGGTTTTTCATTTTTAGATTATTAAGGAGTTTCTTAACAACTCTGATGGGTACAGGCCTAAAATTGAACTTCTCTATATTGGGCCTTTGCAGATTTAGAGGGGCCTGATCTACAGTTGTAGTTTCAGGATGCGTGCCAATTATTAGTTTGTCAATCAGGGTGGTGGAGCATCCGACAAAATAATTGTTAAAGGCATTTGCTACTTCTAAGGGAAGTTGCAGGGTTTGGTTGTCCACTTTGACAGTGGAGGGTTGGAAATGGATTGGGGGAGGGTGCAAGTTATTTATGATTTTCCAAAACTTTCTAGGGTTTGATATGTTATTGTTCAGATTTTCACAGAAAAATTGGGCCTTGGCCAATTTTGTTTGTTTAGTGCATATATTTCGCCATTGTCTATATACACAGTGATCATTCATAGAGCCGGTATGCTTGAACTTTGACCACAATGAATCCCAAAACTGGTACATTTGAATGAGGTCAGCTGTGATCCAATTCAAGTGTGCTCCTTTTACTCTCATCTTACGCAGCGGGGCATGTAAATTCCAAACTTGCAGGAGTATAGACTGAAACAATTCAACTGCAGAGTCTAGATCTGGGATTAGGTATAATCTGTGCCAGGGGAGGTTCTTGATGTCATTTAGAAATGATTGAAGATTACATTTTTTGAAGGACCTGGTGATTTTAACCTTGGGAAAGGAATTAGTTGCCTTACATTTGTATTAAGAATAAAACACTCTCATTCCTTGGACTTCTGGCCGAGGGGAGGAGCAAGCAAGGTGCTGCACGCTGTGCTGCTGGTTTGTGTTCTAACCAACAACCCTCACCTCCACGCGTCCCTTGACCAAGGATGATACTGGTCTGGGCATAGGATCATTTGGTCCCTGGAGGGGAAGTCTATACTAGGCATCTTCTGGCTTCGTGGCTGAAGCAACTTGTTACAATTTCTCCTAAGAACTTGCATGATAAAATGTAACAAGTTCGCTGGAAGTGTTACAATTAACAGTCCAAGCAACACCAGGGCAGGTGTTTCCCTCACATACTTAAAGAGCAAGCGCGAAAGCTGCAGAAAGCCGGCTTCTCCTGTATTTGCATCTCTGTTTTCTATGACTCAGGCTGAACGATCAGAGGTATAGGAGTGTGAAGAACTGGTGCCTCCTGCCTAAACACGACCTCTCTAAGAAGGAAGGTAAAGCACGGTCACTCTACCACCCAATTTCTAAAAAAAAAAAAAAAAACATATGGCACATGGATCTACCTGATTGCCCAAGTAACTGGCTGCTCCCTGGTGAGCTCCTTGGTTAATGGACAGAAAACTTACCTGTATTGTAGCGGGATATGGAAATTCTGAGTGCTCCCTGGTGAGCATACTCCTGCTGGCTTGCAGCTTTTTTGTCTTTTGGTGATGAACACGCTTGCAGCTGACCAAGCTTGAGGCTGAGCGGTGCGCTCACTGTGGGAACCGGAAACAAGGGGAGGATCGGCTGCGGAGTTACTCGCTGCCCGGCGGACAAAGGCTGACCCGGAGGCTGAAGCTCCAAACTCGGGAAGTCCGTTGCACGTGGGTCACGTACAGAAGCATGCTGACGGGTGTTAGTGGTGTATACGGCAACGCTGCTGTTTGTCGTGGAGCGACATCAGAAGTTTTTCTTGCTTTGTTCTCCTGGAATAAGTTTGTTTCGAGGTGGGAATACAGTTTTGCTCAAATCGATTGCAGGAGGAAGGGAACTTTCCCAGAAGGGACCCTCTACCAGATGGTGATAATAGAGGAGGCTGAGGCGCTGAAGACGGCTCCAAGATAAAGTATAGTATTGGCGTCTCACCTTCCTACATTTTCTTCTATACTCCCTATAGACATAAGTAAAGACTCAGAGTGTTTTGTCCTATAAACATTTGCTCTATAAACACTCTTATATATAGACATTGGGCCATTTAAAAACTTGATTTGTCGTATTAATTCATTTGTTGATATAGCATCTCCTACTTAGGGAGTTAAGTTGTGGTTCTAGCATCTTATTATTCAAAATTCGAGGGCAATATTGTTGCTGCTTATCTTTCTGTTTAGTTCTGTTTCAAAGGGTATTGGCTGCTTTGTGGATATTTACTGGGGGTCTCTCTGTGTCTCTCCAGTTTCTGGTATCTCTCTCTCTTGTTTGCAATATTGATATAGAATACTCTTAAGAAGAATTAAGGTATTTACCCACCAAGCAGGCTTATTGATTGCTACTATTTTGTTCTCCCTAAACTTTGGAGTTAACTTAAATGAGTTATTTTCAAATATATTTACATGTTAGAATTATACTGAATATAAGTATTAACTAAGGGAAATAAGGGTCGATTTAGATAGGGAACTGGTATCTGCATTGGTCAGATAATATACTTGTAAGAATTTCTATGGCTCTCAAATAATTCAAGGGGAATGCTTAATTGTTTTTCAATTTAAAAATCCACTCAAATTTCTACATAGAATTTTCCTTCTACAAAACTTATTTATACGAAAAGCCTTTTCATGTAATCTACATTGCACTATAGCTGCTATTTAGGCCGCTCCTAATCTTTCTTCTTTTTTTTTCACTCTTTCCTTTAATTTTACTCCTCCTTTCCCCCCTCTTTTTTTTCCCCCCTTTTGTTTTTGTTCTTTCCTTCCCTTTCCTCTCACTACATGCCGAGCTGTGTGGAGCTCATCTCACATAATTACTATCACGCTGCACTATTTCCTCTTCACGCTGCACTTCTCTCTGTTTTTGTTGTTCTCATTATTTCACAAGATTTTTATCAATTTTTTGTCCCACTTCTGAGGGGACCATACTTAGCTGCACTTGATTCACGTATTTAATACACACAATCTTTCAGGTGATCACAGGTGATCACAATAAGCACCAGTGGCTATATAGCAGGGCTTATAGGAATTCAAGTATATGGATAAATTTATATTATCAGCCAAGAATTCTTCCCCAAATATGCTTGTTAAGCAGAAAGAAAAAAAATATGTCTAAACAGATACTAGAAACATCACAATCACAGATGCACTTTGATATGCAGGAACTCTTATGTCAGATTACCAAGACAATTACTCCACAATTGAATGACATGAAAATGGAAATTAAGCAAGACATAAATAGTCTCACATCCGAAGTTAGGCAATTTTCCACAAGACTTCTGGAGGTAGAAACTAGAATCTCAGACATTGAAGACAAAATCAACATAATTGAACCTTCTAACCTTGAATATAATAAGAGACTAGACAAATTGCAAAGCAGGGTGGAAGACCTGGAAGACCGATCTAGGCGCAATAACCTGAGAATTATTGGTCTTCCAGATGATAGTAACTACATGGACCTGATGCATTTTGTCACGGTCACTCTTCCACTGAGCCTTGGAATTAATACTGACACACCAATTCATATAGAAAGGGTGCACAGAACAGGTGTAGCTCGTCAGGCCAGAAAAGATAATTTTCCTACCAGACCTATAATTGTCAAGTTCTTAAAATTCCAAGATAAGATACATTTTCTGAGGCAATATAGGGAAGTCTATCCTCTCATGATAGAGCAAGCTAAAGTTTTGATTTTCCAGGACTTTTCCAGTGAGACGGTGGCAAAACGTAAAGAGATGTCGCCCTATTGTTCTAAATTATTAAAAGCAGAGCATAATGTGAGGATGATATACCCGGCTAAGCTAATAATAAGAATGGATGGTACGCAGGTGGTACTCAATAATATCAGCGAGGCGCAGGCTTTCTGCAAAGAGCAGGGCATACAATGAACAAAGAATTATAAATATGGTATTAAAGATATCCCAAATTAGTATATATGGATCTCCAGGGAATGAATGGATGTGTGTGCAGGATGGATGGATGTAAGCCTAGGGGCCTTATCCTTTTCCCTTTTTTTTTTTTTTTTTTTTTTCTCTCGTTCTTCTCCCTCTTGCTCCCTCTGTGCTTCTCCCCTCTCCTCCCCCGATTATGGTTATTATTAGACCTCTAAGGTCTTGTCTTATTTCTGTTAAGAGTCTAATATGAAAGCACTAACTCTTCTGTCATGGAATGTTGGCGGGATAACCTCGCCAAGAAAGAGAAAAGCTATTATCAAGCAATTAGGCCTATACAAACCTGACCTGGCAATGCTTCAGGAAATTCACCTAAAAGACTCAGAGATAATGAAATTAAAAATGAAATGGGTGGGAGAGGTTGTCGCTATCCCTGGGGAAGATAGGAAGAAAGGATTAGCAATTCTGATTAGTAAACATTTGGATTATGAGATCACAGGCTTAGTAGAGGACAGGGGCGGGAGATTCCAAATTCTTAAATTAAAAATCAATCTCATTCCCTATATAATTTGTAATGTATATGGGCCCAATATAGTAGATGGTCAATTTTGGAACGGACTTACTGAGAAGTTATTAGAGTATGCTGGACAAAACTTAATAATAGTGGGGGATTTAAATCTTACTCCCTCCCCCAATTTAGACAGAGTTGGAAGGAAGGATACATACAGAAGGGATAGGAAGACACGAATATTCCAAAAATTTTGCTCCCAAATAGGGGTAAAAGATATTTGGAGGGTCCAGCATCCTGATACTAGGGGATACACTTGTATGTCTTCAAGTCACCAATGTCTTTCTAGAATAGACTTATTTCTGATCTCAGAGGCCCTAATGGGATTGGAGTGTAAAACTGATATTAAAGATATTCTTTTGTCAGATCATGCAATTATTTCACTCGAATTTGGCCCTAATGCATTTAAAAAAGGAGATAACAATAGAATATTTTTTCCTAAATATCTAGCCTTAGATAGCCAGTTTCAAAATTTCTTAAAGCATAAATGGATAGAATATCATAACTTTAATAAAGGTTATATAGATAAAACAGAAACATATTGGGAAGCTGCTAAAGCTGTACTTAGAGGACACATTAAAGCCTATCTATGTAGACTTAAAAAAAAAACTAAGCAAAAAGAAATACAACTCTCCAACACAGTCAGAAATAAGTACAACGCTTATATTTCTTTTAGATCTAGGGGAAATTGGATCAAATATAGTAATGCGAAAACCCAATGGGACATTTTTTTAAAACAAAAAGCTACGCAAGAAGGGTTAAAGCAAAAAGCTCTATATAGAGGGTTTACAGGAAGAGCGGCTAAATATTTAGCTAGAATCTCTAAACCGAAAGATAGCAACTTAATCATTGCTATTAGACAGAATGGGAATAGACATATCCAGACAGAAGAAATTAAAAAAGTTTTCTATAACTATTTTCAGGGTATTTATAAAGCAGAACCCTGTCATGAGCTGGACAGAGAGGCGCTTTGGTCTAAATTAATTTTGCCTAGGATTTCACAGGAAGATCTTCAAAGTTTGAATGCAGCCATCTCAGAACAAGAAATAAATCTGGTTATTCAACAAGCTAGACTCAATAAGGCTCCCGGACCAGACTGTCTCCCTGTTGAGTTCTACAGAATCTTAAAGGAGGAGGTGACTCCAACATTATGTAGTCTATTTAATAAATATTATAGCGCAGAAATAGGATGCTCTAAATATTTCACTGCATCTAATGTTGTGCTTATTCTTAAGAAAAAAAAGGATCCAGAACTGGTAGATTCGTATAGACCTATATCGCTCCTTAATTCCGATTACAAATTTCTCACATCAATTGTAGCTAACAGATTACAGCCTATTTTGCAAAGTATTATACATGAGAACCAGGTGGGGTTCATGCAAGGGAGAAGTCCAATCAAGAATCTAAGGAAAACAATGATTATTCTGGATTACTTCTGGAATAAGTTACAAGGGAAATCTAGGAAAGGGTTTGATGCTGCTATAATAGCGCTGGACGCAGAGAAAGCGTTTGACTACATAAGTTGGAGTCACCTATTTACGACACTAGGGAAGTTCGGGTTCAGAGGACATTTCAGCAATTTTATTCAGTTAATATATAGTAATCCAGTTTCTGCTTTAGTTATAAATAATGTAGCTACAGCCCCATTCCCGTTACATAGAGGAACGAGGCAGGGATGCCCATTATCCCCTCTACTTTTTAATATTTCACTCGAACCACTGGCTATTATGCTACGGGATCAATTAGAGGGTATCAATATTGGGGAACATAAATTCATTCTTTCATTATATGCAGACGACTTACTAGTGTTTCTGAATAATTTAGAAGTTAACTTGCCGAAATTTACTGCTATCATGAAACTTTTTAGTGCAGTATCTGGTTATAAAATTAATTTCACCAAATCCGAATTATTATGGATATCAAAACCAGTTAAAAACAAAATCAGACATCCTTTCAAAGAAACTAAATATCTAAACTATCTAGGTATAGTTCTAAGTAAGAACCCATCGGAATGGTATGAAATAAATATAACAAGCTGTCTTAAGACAATACAAAATCAATTAGAAAGTTGGATTAATCTCCCAATATCACTAATACCCCGTATTATGCTAATTAAAACAATAGTATTTCCTAAATTGTTGTATCTCAAACAGAATATTCCTCTTAGGCTTAAAAATAAGGACGTATCGAAATTTAACCAAATAGCTTCTAAGTTTATATGGAAAGGGGCAAAACCACGAATTGCCCTGACAAGATTAATGAATGATAAAATGGCAGGAGGTTTAGCATTCCCCAATATCCAATATTATAACTGGGTCTCTTTATTTAAATATGCCATTGATTGGATATCTGAGAAACAACATTTCACTTTCTATCAGTGCGAGTCAAGTATTACTGCTCCATTTAATTTGAAGGCCTTGCTACACTGTCCAATCAAAAAGTTGCCCGGCAATGTAGATAATCTCTTGACATTTAGGAACGTTATCTGGGCATGGCAAAAATACTGCTCTGAAATTCAGGTGAATCCAAATGCCACTGAATTCTTACCAATCCAAGGGAACCCTGAGTTTCAACCAGGTTATGACTCTCAAGTCTTTCAGAGATGGGCGGGGAAAGGGCTAGGTTATGTCAAACAGTTGCTGTTATCAGATGGTACAATTTATTCATTTGGCTCCATTTGTTCTAAGTATGACATACAAAGCAAGGACTTTTTAGCGTATTTACAGATTCGACATTATCTAGTAAATCTTCAAAAAGAATTTAAACCAGACTGGTCAATGGGTCCATTAGTAAGTGGTGTGAAAATATATCAAGCGGGTAGATTTTCCATCTCTACTTTTTATAAAATCTTGAATTCTAATAATAAAGCAACACAAATCAGGTATATATGGTTAATATGGCTAAAATCTTTTCCAGATTTAGATGCGCTGGATATACAGGGAAGCCTTCAAATAATTAATGACTCTTGGGTGCCTACAGCTTGGCGCGAGTCACATTTAAAAATTTTATATAATGTATATATTACCCCTAATAAAATATCTATCTGGTCTAAGAATGTCCATTTATGTTCAAGATGTAGTAAGGAGAACGTAGATATTTTGCATTGTCTATGGTCATGTCCTAAGATATTCCAATACTGGAGCAAAATATCTTTTTGGACTAAACAGACAGTTAATTCTACATTCACCATAACCTGTAGAGATATTCTTTTCCTGGTTAGATATTCAACGAGATGTAAGGATTATAAATTACTTAATACCATACTGATATTAGCTCGAAATCTTATTTTCAGGCATTGGAAAGCGACACAGGCGCCCAAATTTAGTGAATTCAAGAAAGCAGTAACCATACAAATAATCTTGGAACAATATAATATCTCAATCACAAATAGTGATCAGGTACAGGCATTCTTTTCCAAATGGGAGGGAGTAATTAAATCACTGTCCTGGGTGGTGGTCGACTGGCAGGGCAGAAGCAGTGACATCGGGGGAGGGGGGGGTGGGATAGGGGAGTAGAGGGGCAGGAGAGCCTGGCTGTTTTTTTTTTTTTCTTTTTTTTTTTTCTCTCTCTTCTTCTTGTTTTGTTTTGCTTTGTTTTGTTTGTTTTTTTGTTACTTATTTATACTGTATAGCTGATGCGGATGGGGTCTCTCCAGAATGATGAATGAATGTTCTCAATTCCAGATATATCTTATCTATTTTTTAAACGTAGAAGGTCTGATAATTCGAACAATGGGACAGGTCAATGGGAGAATTCTTGAGTTGATAGTTAAAGGGAAAATGCTTCTCTTCATTAAGCGCTGTATCATTACATCAAGCGTATTATTTTTTCATATTTATTTATGTGAGTTAATTGAGACATGGCGTTGTCTTTTCTTTTTTCTGTACATATATGACCTCTGTAAGGACCTAGTATGCTGTCATGAGGTAACCTATAACTAGATAGATACTTATTTTGTGTTTTCTAGAATTATCAGAAGATATGTTACATTTATTACAAATCCTGTAAGAATTTTTGTTGAACTGGTTTTTGCATGTGAAATTAATAAAAATAATATTTAAAAAAAAAAAAAAAGAATAAAACACTCTTTGTTTATAATTATATAGTAATACATATTTTAAACTTATTCTCATACCTAAAAAGAGAATATTCTTGTTCACATGGCAGCAAGCTGAGGCAGGAATAATTGCATACATACATATTTAGCCAGGGATATACACACACTTAGATATATACACTCTCCCACACACAAACACTCTCTCGCACAAGCTCTCTTATATATTCACACAAACTAACTCTCACACACTCTTACAACTAAGACTCACACACACTCGCTCACTTTCTCACACACACATCCTATAGCTCACTCTCTCATATTCTCACTATCTAACACACACACAAACTTTTTTACACATAATTGTTGTGTAGTTACTAAACTTCTTAAAGGCACTAACAGCCATACTTTTGCAAGGTAGTTTTTTTTTTTAATATATATCCTATGCTACAGCAGGACAAAAAAATGATAAATAAGAAAAGTAGAAATACATAAAAAGTAGAAATACGTAAAAAGTAGAAATACGTAAATATTATGCCATCTCCACTGTGCTGCCATTGATAGGGTACAAGTTAAGGTTGCTAAAAAGAACTAAGACCTAAAAGTGTAGATCCCACTTCTACTATAGACAAACGTTTAACCATCTTTTTCAGGCAAGGCATATTTTATACTGACCAGTTATGGTAATTTATTCTGAATGTAACATTCTAGACACTTTGGGGCATATTTATCAAGCTCTGTATGGAGCTTGATACCCTATGTTTCTGGCGAGCCTTCAGGCTCGCCAGAAACACAAGTTATGAAGCAGCGGTCTAAAGACCGCTGCTCCATAACCTGTCTGCCTGCTCTGAGGCGGCAGAAAGACATCGCCGGAAATCAACCCAATCGAATACGATCGGGTTGATTGCCACCCCCTGCTGGCGGCCGATTGGCTGTGAATCTGCAGGGGGTGGCAATGCACCAGCAGTTCGCCAGAACTGCTGGTGCAATCATAAATGCAGACATCGTATGCTGTCGGCATTTATCGATGTGCAGCGGACATGATCCGCAATATCGGATCATCTCCGCTCGCACAATGTTAAATCGGCCCCTTTGTTTTCTGTTATTTATAACCCTATGATTTGGAAATATTGACTTGAGAAGTCCAGTGTTACTGTGAGTAAACTGCAACAGCCTCTACAATGACTTTATATTTGTTATATGAAAATTGTGTGGGGCAGTATCAGAAAAAGAAGTAATAACCTAATGTGAGAAAATCATAATTTTATATTGTATTAGCAGCATATAAATGTACACACATTAATAAATTGTAGCTTATGCTTTATAAAAATAGATATACATACTATTCCCTTAATATACCAAATATTTTCTGTTGACCACTTAACTTCTTATAAAGTGTGCACAAATGCTGAGTTTGCTTTTCCCTTATACCACCCATCCTCACTGACTTGCTTATCATTCAGCCAGAGTGGATTAGCTGTACAACAATAATTTAAAGTTTATTTTAAATATTACAGGGAATTATTTATTTTTACATAACTAAACAAACTAAAATGATATATGTTTTGCTGGCACATAATTTTTGTTGCCAGTATATATATAAAAAAATTAACATGGCTTAGAAAAACGTTATAGGGGGAATCTTCTGTTTATAAGGCACTTTCGACATTATGTGGATTATTTTTAACATGTTAAGCATTTTTATATTTTAAGAAAACAGAAATCTTTTTTTATATATATATATATATATATATATATATATATATATATATATATATATATATATATATATATATAGCTTGCGTAATCTGCATTTGACAATTTGTTATAAATACCAATGTTTAGAATTAAATAGTTTGACACAGGTACTACTCTAAAGACAAAATATACTAGCAGCAGTACATACAGTACAGCAGATAACAGTTAACCAATGTGTTTCACCAATTGGCTTTCCAAGGCTGTCTGCCGCTTGTGGATGGGGATCTTTATGTGTCAGATAGTAGATCAGGTTGAAAGAAGACTGAAGTCTTCTAATTATGTATATTGCAAAAATGCTTCTATTCAAAAGTAAAATTCACCTGTGTGCATTTTTAATTTTGGCAGAATGTCGCTTTAATAATGACAACACACCGTGTTGCCTGGGACTTCATGCGGGCCACATTGACCCATATGGGACTAGGCGCAATGACCCTCACGAGGATCTTTTCCTTATATTCCTGCCCCACGGCTAGATTGTTAGTTAATGGGACTTTATCCCCCCCATTCCATATCAACAACGGCACACGCCAAGGCTGCCCCTTATCCCCCCTCTTATTTGCCTGTGTCATAGAAGCATTAGCAATTAAGATTAGGCAGAACCCTCAGATAACAGGCATCAACATAAAAAAACACAAATACGCTGTGTCATTATTCGCCGATGACATGCCCCTTACTCTCACCAACCCTGAACATTCGATACCCCATCTTCTTAGTGAATTCGCAACCTTTAAACACCTATCTAACTTCGTTATTAATATGTCCAAATCAGAAATCTTAAATGTCAACATGAAGGGCCCTTCCCTGGAAGCCACACGGGTGGTTTCCCCTTTCACCTGGTGCACTCATTCCCTAAAGTACTTGGGAATCCATCTGACCTCTTTGCACAACGATCTATTTCACCTCAATTACACCCCCATCAAGCACAACATAATACGAGATCTCTCCTCATGGGGTTCTAAAAAATTAACGTGGTTAGGACGCATCGAAACCATTAAAATGAACATATTCCCACGTATTTTGTCCTCCTCCAGACACTCCCGATCCCACTCCCTAAGACATATCTCCCTTCCCTTCAGAGAGCATTCAGCGACTTCATCTGGCGTCGCAGACCACCCAGAATTAGTAGACAAACCATGCTGATTTCCAAAACACAAGGGGGGCTGGGGGTCCCCGACCTTGCCGCCTACCGCCAGGCGATCTTTTTACAACGCATAGTAGACTGGAATATCCACTACAACCACAAAAGGTGGGTCACACTAGAACATCTATCGATGGATAAACCTCACCTAGGAAGGCTGTGTTGGAGCAGCCCTCACTTATTCAAATCCATTAGTTCATCTAACCCAATAATCCAGGAAACCTTTCAGGTCTGGGAACACACAATCAATACAACTCACTTCATCTCGTCAATTCCTTCACCCCTGACCTCTCTGATAGAAAATGGAGAATTCATCACTAGACCATACACCACACAAACCACCACAGAAGCCACAAACAGAGACTTCACAATACACGACCTAACTAGCAACGAAACCCTTCTCTCATGAAATGACTTGATAACAAAAGGCCTTGCATGTTTTGCAGACTGGTTCACCTACGCACAGGTAACCCACTTTATCACCAAACACCAGGGACATAGAAATATGACCAGACCCCTGACCTCTTTCGAATCCCTTTGCATCCAAGAACCCCCCATACGACACACACTTTCGATTATATATAAGATCCTGACTCACACCCCTCCAGGCCATATCCCCCCTTACCTTGAAAGTTGGGAGAGGGACCTAGGAGTCATCATATTACCCCACACGAGTAGACTAATGTTCCAGGGCACCAAAAAATCTTCTATTTCAACCTCAATACAAGAAGTTAACTTTAAACTCTTGCATAGATGGTACCTAACCCCGAGGAAGCTACATTGTCTTTTCCCTACCCACAGCAACAAATGTTGGCGCTGCGGCCATGTTAATAGTGATACCGCCCACATGTGGTGGTGGTGCAACAGCATTCAGAACTTTTGGAGAAAAGCTATCTCCGAAATGGAGACTATATTAACAACTCAATTCCCGATTGACCCCCTCATTTGGTTATTACACAAGCCCCCTACAACACTTAAATATAAACCTTACTTACACCTACTTAATATTATGACCAATGGGGTCAAAGTATTGATAGCTAAGAACTGGAAGAGTAGGGAAGCCCCTTCTATGAGCATGTGGTCCGCAAAAGTTACGGAAATACTAGAACTGGAGGAATACTACTTCCTCAAAAATGACAAAATGGACTCCTATGCGGAATTCTCCCAACTTTGGGCCACTTACATCCAAAACAAACACAAGGACCCCAGATAGTCCCCCAAAAATCAGTCAGGTTATCTTCCATATATTACTTCTGCATAATATGCTAGCAAAAGGATCTAAAAACGTTTCATATCCATTACACTTTTACGCGGGCGGAGCGGGGGCGTTCAACCACTGTTCATGTAAATTGTATTGGATTTAAATTCTTAATTTCTAAAAAAGGATAATCAGGGCAAAATACCCCTTGGCAGTTACCTCCCAGTTCCTTGCGATCCTACAACAGGACTCTATCACAGACTCTTTAACCAAAATCTGATATCGCAGAACACTCTGAATGGACACTCTGGGAGGGCCTGCCACTTTGTGCCGGTAGGCACCTCGCATTTTGACTTTATCCTTAAAAATAACAGCTGTTGTTGTAATTGGCGATCTGGAGCTGCGTCTCCAACCTTTTGTAACCTTACTTTCTTTCTTACAATAAAGCTGTTTCAAAAAAAATAAAAATAATGACAACACAATTATGACGAGAAATGCTGCTACTTAAAGGGACACTAAACCAAAAAAACGTCTTTCATAATTCAAGTAGAGAATAAAATTTTAAACAACATTCCAATTTACTTCTATTATCTAATTTGCTTAATTTTTTATATATCCTTTGTTGAAGAAATAGCAATGTACATGGGTGAGCCAATCAAACGAGGCATCTATGTACAGTCACCAATCAGCAGCTAATGAGCCTATCTAGATATGCTTTTCAGCAAATAATATCAAGAGAATGAAGCAAATTAGAAAATAGAAGTAAATTAGAAAGTTGTTTAAAATTGCATTCTCTTTCTATATCATGAAATAAAAGATTTGGGTTTGATGTCCCTTTAAGATGAGAATACTGTACGTGATAATCCCAGAATTACAAGTATGAAATAAAAACAAATATATTAAGAGCACATTTGCATAACACCATTTTTTGATATTGCTGTTGGGATTTCCATTTTCTCTCATTCCCTGCAGATCTTGTTAGCTATACTGGATATCACGTATATATATTGATTACATATACGTATGTAAATGTCTGTCCCACCCACTTAGGGACTATACAATGGTGCTTAATATAGGTTTAATGAATCTAGATCATATATTTATATATACATCTAAAATGGAATCTCTGTTTCAGAGTGTATATTGCATATGTGAGTTATAATAGAATTATTCCTCATCAATTCGGGAATACTGTCAACCATGTCAAAGTCCTATTTTGCACTTTATCACAATATAAAAATGGTGTTATCGCTTGGATTGTGATCACTAAGAACTTGAAAAACACAGATCGGGAGCCAAAAATAAAGATAAATGGGATCAGAAGGACTGGAATTGACCCTGTAACTAGAAATCAGTTTTTTAGGTTGTTCTAAGGGGATTCACTTTTGAACAATTTGTTTATATTATTTAATAAGCTTGTCCAAAATCTGATAAATTGAGCAATGCCACCATATACTGTATAAGAATCCTGTCTGCTGCCAATATTATTTATCTGATGTCCTTTTAAAGAGAAGTTTCAGTCTTTGCAGACATAGGGGCCCATTTATCAAGCTACGGACGGAGCTTGATGCCCCGTGTTTCTGGTGAGCCTGTAGGCTCGCTAGAAACACCAGTTATGAAGCAGCGGTCTAAAGACCGCTGCTCCATAACCTGTCCGCCTGCTCTGAGAAGGCGGACAGACATTGCCGCAATTCAACCCGATTGAGTACGATCAGGTTGATTGACACCTCCTGCTGGCGGCCGATTGGCCATGAATCTGCAGGGGGCGGCGTTGCACTACCATCTCACGAGATCCTGGTGCAATGCTGAATATGGAGAGCGTATTGTTCTCCGCATTCAGCGAGGTCTGTCGGACCTGATCCGCACTGTCGAATCAGGTCCGACAGACCTTTGTTAAATAGGCCCCTTGACCTTAACCTTGATTGCTTCTGCAATAGATAAAATTAGTATCAGTTTGTATTGTGTAGAAACCAACATTTACATAATTTAAGGAAAAAGCCTTAAAACTAATATTATGCTAGAAATTCTATCACTAATTAATGGGTGCTTCAGATCAGCATTTTTTTTAGAGATTGTACAACAAAAGTACTGAATAAAGGATACAACTATGAGCATTCTCAATTCCTAATAAAACATAGGTGTGTGTGTGTGAAGCAGAAATGAAAAATAATTACAACATAACCTTTAATATACATATTAAAATATGAGTTTGTGAATTGCAAATAATATTAAATAATACAAACCATAGATTATGCACTAGAAACAGAGGGCCAATCACGATACCCAATATCACACCTGCGCTAACTTGCGTGCATATTACAAGTTGAAAGCAAATGCGTTCGCTTAAGAGCTAACAAATTAGAGACCATGCGTAAAAGGTAACAATTAAAAAAAGAAGTGCACCGAACACAATATAAATACATTCAAACAAAGTGTTACATTCATATATACATAATCTGATACACATATTTTATATAAATACTAATAAACAATTTATATAAGGGTTAAAAGTTATATGGTATATGACAAGGTATTTGAATGGAAAGGGCTGGCTGGCTTGAACGTATGTATGTATTAAAATCCTCCACTATGCACAAATGTAAAGAGAATAACTCATTGTGTAGCCCATTAACAAATTTAGACAAGTCAAAAGACCTGTTTTTCCCACAGAAAACCTCTAGATACATTGGCCTAGATTTAGAGTTTTGTTGGTAAAAAGCTGCGGCTCTAACGCTCCTTTTTTTTTCCAGTGCACCCTTAAGACAACGCTGTTATTATGAGTTTTCTGAATGGCTGCGTTAGCCTCAGAAAAGTGAGCGTTGAGCCAAATTTAGCTCCACTTCAACCCTCAATACCAGCGTTGCTTACGGTAGCGGTAAGCTAAAAAAACATGCTCGTGCACGATATCCCCATAGGAAACAATGGGGCAGAGCTGGCTGTAAAAAAACCTAACACCTGCAAAAAAGCAGCGTTCAGCTCCTAACGCAGCCCCATTGTTTCCTATGGGGAAACACTCTCTAAGTCTACACCTAACACCCTAACATGAACCCCGAGTCTAAACACCCCTAACCTTATCGCCGACACCTATATTATATTTATTAACCCCTAATCTGCCCCCCCCCCAATGTCGCCGTCACATACCTGCACTTATTAACCCCTAATCTGCCAACCGGACATCGCCGCCACTATAATAAATGTATTAACCCCTAAACTGCCGCACTCCCGCCTCACAAACACTATAATAAATTTTAGTAACCCCTAATCTGACCTCCCTAACATCGCCGCCAATCAGCCAATTGGATTGACCTCGCATTCTATTGGCTGTTCCGATCAGCCAATAGAATGTGAGGTCAATCCGATTGGCTGATTGGATTAGCCAATCGGATTGAACTTCAATCTGATTGGCTGATTGAATCAGCCAATCAGATTTTTCCTACCTTAATTCCGATTGGCTGAATCCTATCAGCCAATCGGAATTCGAGGGATGCCATCTTGGATGACGTCATTTAAAGGAACCATCATTCGTCGGGAAGTCGTCGGCCAGGATGGATGTTCCACGTCGGAGGTCTTCAGGATGCTGCCGCTCCGCTCCGGATGGATGAAGATAGAAGATGCCGCTTGGATGAAGACTTCAATCGGATGGAAGACCTCTTCTGCCCCGCTTGGATGATGACTTCAACCGGATGGAGGACCTCTTCTGCCCCATTTGGATGAAGAATTCGGCTCGGCTGGGTGAAGACGAGTCAAGGTAGGGAGATCTTCAGGGGCTAAGTGTTAGGTTTTTAAAGGTTTTTTTAAGGGGGGTTTGGGTGGGTTTTTAGAGCTGCTGGTGCAACGCCGCCACCTGCAGACTCGCGGCAAATCGGCCACCAGCAGGGAGGTGTCAATCAACCCGATCGTACTTGATTGGGTTGAATTCCGGCGACTCCTGTCCGTCTCATCATAGCAGGTGGACAGGGTTATGGAGCAGCGGTCTTTAGACCGCTGCTACACAACTGCTGTTTATGGTGAGCCCGCAGGCTTGCCAGAAACATGGGGCCTCAAGCTCCATTCAGAGGTTCATAGATAGGCCGCAAATGTGTTTGAGACACAGAAACATAGGGGGCGCAACATAGCGTATCACAATATCACCACTTTGTGTTAAAGATTTAAATGTGCAATACTATTCACATTTAATAATCACCAATAGATGGTGAACATAAGCAGATTGAACTCTCAGAGCCATTCAGCTGGCTCACCTCCAAAGTGCAGGAACAGTCAGGAGGACCTACTTTTGTAAATCTCAGATGAAGGTAAGTCCTTTAACAAAAAGATGATTCCAAGTAGTGTATAAAAGTTTAAAAACTTTATTAAAAGACCAACATGAGGTCAAAATTAAAAAGTACAAACTGCAACCTGGTTTCTCAGATAATACTAGGACGCCAAAGTCCTAGGGAGGTGCGCTAGTATGAGACAACAAGTGGACTCAGACAAAGCAGGCTGCACTCTTGCAAAATAGATTGATGGTCAGACGGTCCTGTTAAGGAAACACAGATAGGCGCCACATAGGGTAATATTGACTAGACAAGCCAACAGTACATAGGTGTGTTAGTTAACCCCTTGTGGGTGGGTACTCACAAGCATAACGGCACAACCAGAGTGCTTAGCTAGCCAGTACGGGACCAACAGAGTCGCCCGTAAGACTTACAGAGGATACCGGAATGTCGTGCGTCAGGTCATGTGACAAGGAGGGCCAATCCCAAGGAAAAGAAGCGGACAGTCCTCTTCTTTTCCTTGGGATTGGCCCTCCTCATCACATGACCTGACGCACAACGTTCCTGTATCCTCTGTGAGTCTTACGGGTGACTCTGTTAGTCCCGTACTACCTAGCTAGGCACTCTGGTTGTGCCATTAGACTTGTGAGTACCCACCCGCAAGGGGTTAACTAACACACCTATGTACTGTTGGCTTGCCTAGTCAATATTACCCTATGTGGCGCCTCTCTGTGTTTCCTTAACAGGACCCGTCTGACAAACCTGGTTTCTAAGCCTCACAGACTGCCTGTTTCATCAGGCAGTATAATACATAACACACACAAGGAAACTATATTGATTTATTTCAGAATCTAGTGCTAAAATAATTTGAAAAAAATGAGGAAAAACAATAAGCATAATAATTTGAGCTATAGGGACAGATTTGCATTGGATAAACAAATGAAAAATGATATGATTATACGACAGACGGATAAGGGCAGAGGAATTGTCCTACAGAACAAATCAGATATTAGAAGCCTGTAGAATTATTGGTGATAGTGATTATTATTTACTTTTAAGTGAGGATCCAACAATAAAGTTCCAGAAAGAATTATTGATGATGGGGATATCATAGGGGTCTTGTCAAAGCAAGAACGAGAATGTTTATTTCCAGAAGAAGTGAAGATTGCATACTATTATCATCTTCCAAAAATACACAAGAATTTGGCTGACCCCTCTGGTTGTCCCATCATCTCAGGAATTGGAAGCTTGACCAGTAACCTATCCCAATTTGTTGACTGGTTTTTACAAAAGCCAGTTAAGATGTTACAGTCATATTTGAGGGATTCCATGGACCTGGATAATAAACTTGATTCAATCATGAGGAAACCGGGATACAAGTGGCTCACATGTGATGTGAGCTCATTGTATTCCAATATACCACATCTAGAAAGGTCTAAGTGCAGCTTAATATATTTTAGAAAGGGACATCTACATGCCTAATAGACAAGGTAATATTTTAATAGATGCTGTGAGATTCATCTTGGATCACAATTATTTGTTTTTTCAGGATGATATTTACTTACAGATTAAGGGTACTGCCATGGGGACCAGATTTGCCACAAGTTTTGCAAACCTGTATATGAGTTTGTTTGAAATGGAAAACATCTATGAGAGTTCTTTTGAGGCAAATCTTCTATGACAGATTTCATGATGACCTTATCTTTATATGGGATGGTGATTTGTTAAGTATCACTAGATTGAACATATAAAATAATAATACATTTAGCTTTAACTTATCTTTTAAAACTGATTAACATTCTATAATTTTTTTTAGATTTAATATTAAGATGGGATATGGAAGGGAAGGTGTGCACTAAGACCTATTTTAAAGAGGTTGATACAAAAAAACATTTTAGATTAAAAAGTAATCACCACAGGAAATGGATTACAAATATCCCATTTAGTCAGTTTATAAGAATTAGATGTAATTGTTCTGATCCATTACATTTTAATGAAAAATCTTTAGTGCTAATGGAGAGATTTTTGGCTAAAGGTTTGTCACGCAGCGCTGCTCTAGCCATTGCTAGTGGCACGGCGTCTCCTTCCCTGCTCATTGCCATGGGTTGTGTTGGATCCGGATGCGTGCTGTGCTGATGTCATTGCCGCATGCTCCTCTCTTCCTGATGCCGGTCCGAACGCCTGGCGCCTATGTAAGTGCCATCACAACGATCTATCACTGCCCAAGTATAGGTGTTACCTTGTGTGCTCCTCGGCGTTGTTTCATTTAGCCTACTCGTGTATGATTCCTGCCTGTCTGACTACTCTGCCTGATATACCCCTTAATTACTGGATTGATATATTGCTGCTCAACCCCTTCCTGTCTGACTATTCTGCCTGTTATATCCCTTAATTACTGGATTGATATACTGTTGCTGAACCCTGCCTGTCTGACTACTCTGCCTGCTATAACCCTTAATTACTGGATTGATATACTGTTGTGAACCCTGCCTGTCTGACTACTCTGCTTATTAACCCCTGTTGTTCTGGATTGCCTATTTGTTGCCGAACCCTGCCTGCCTGACCATTCTAGTGGTGTGCCCTTGGACTGCTTTACTGTTGCCAAATTCTGCCTGCCTGACCATTCTAGTGGTGTGCCCTTGGATTGCTTTGTTGTTGCCAAACCCTGCCTACCTGACCATTCTAGTAGTTTGTCCTTGGACTGCTCTGCAGTTGCCGCTGGGGAGTGTTCAGCCTGTGGTGAGTGCCGCCTTCCTCATCTTACTAACTTTCTCTGCTATGGGATATTCCCTATCTTTCTGGCTCAACGCCGGGATAACAAGACTACTGGCCGAGTTCGGTCTGATAGAGGAATATCCCACGAGCATTACATTATACTTGGGACATGAAGCCAGTTGAGGTGGCATGAGCTGTTTATCTTCAGGGACAGATACTACACAGTTGCAGAATATGGATTCCAAGCTAGAGGCCATTACCGCCTAGTTACAGCAAGGAATACCGCTCCTGTTGTTTCACTGCCAGTCCCTACTCCTAGTACTGTGACTTCTTCCTCTGCTTCTGGAAGTATATCCCAGATACCTTTGCCTGACAAGTATGAAGGTACTACTGATTGCAGGGGTTTTCTTAACCAATGCAGGCTGCACTTCCGCAATGATCATCACACCTTTCGCTCTCACCAGTCAAGGGTCACCTTTATCATTTCCTTGCTGAAAGACAAGAACCTAGCCTTGGTCTCTCCTCTTTTGGAACAAAACGCTCCACTCCTGCATGATGCTGATGATTTAATTTCTGCATTATCTTCTGTGTTTGGGACTTCTGGCCGTACCTCTGATGCAGAATATTCTCTCCTGGATCTCTGCCAGGGCAATAGAACTGTGGCACAATTTGCCATTGAATTTCACACCTAGGCACTTGAAACCACTTGGGATGGCAGTGCTCTCAAGGCAGCCTTTAGGAGGGGTCTGCATGAACGCATCAAAGATGAACTCACTTATCGTGATATTCCTTCTTCTTTGGATGACTTTATAGTGCTTTGTATCAGTCTGGATGAGATTGGAACAGCCAATAGGATTTTAGCAGCCCTAATCCTATTGGCTGATTGGAACCTTTCAGCCAATAGGAATGCAAGGGACACCATCTTGGATGACGTCACTTGCACTCAAGATCCAGTTTATGGCGGAGACCGTATTGAAGAGGAGCTCTTCATCGGATGTCTTCAGGATGGACCCGCTCCTCGCCGTCCGGATGAAGACTTCTTGCCGGCTGGATGGATCCTTCAAACAGAACTTCAAAAACTGTAAGTGGATCGTCGGGGGTTAGTGTTGAAAACCAGGTACGCTGGGCCGGAATAGCCGCGAGCGTACCAGTTAACTATTTGATCACTTTTAAAAAGTGTCAAATAGTGCCGAATGTGTATTAGGAACATCTGTAATGATGTAAGCATCAATCTGTGTTGGATTGAGAGTGGCGGATCGTATGTTACGTCACAGATTTCAAATTTTGCTGGTCTGTAGGCTTTGATAACTAGGTCGAATCAAGCTCACCACAATTACGCTGCGGACTTCCAGTGTATTTCAGGTTGACGGCTTGATAAATAACCCCCTAAGCTTTTATTGTGGATCACCGTTTCATGATTCAAGCTGGCTTGCCTCTTCTGCAGAAAAGACATTGTCTCAAAATAACTACTCTGGATGGCACCCCCCTTGGTTCAGGCTTGATCCATTTTAAATCAGCACCCCTGACCCTGAATGTTGGAGTCCTTCATACCGAACAGCTGCAGTTTGAGGTTATTCATTCCCCAGCACAGCCAGTCATCCTTGGTCTTCTTTGGCTTTGGGTACAAAATCCACAGTTTGACTGGGCTGAGGGACAACTGGCCTCCTGGGGTACCTCCTGTTTCCACTCCTGCCTTGCTAAAGTCACCCCTCTGCTCCGTATTCCCATAGCCAGTATACAGACTCCTTCAAACCTTCCTTCAGTATATGCGGACTTTGCAGATGTGTTTGAGAAAAAAGCAGCCGACGTGCTGCCACCCCACCGTCCCTATGACTGCAAGATCAACCTCTTTCCCGGAGCTTCACTTCCTAAAGGGAGGACTTATCCACTCTCCAAGGCTGAAACCAAATCCATGGAAGAGTACATCCAAGAGAACCTAGCAAAAGGTTTCATTCGCCCTTCCTCCTCTCCTGCTGGGGCAGTCTTCTTTTTCGTCAGTAAGAAGGATGGTGGGCTCAGACCCTGCATCGACTACAACATATCCCGGGAGGTGGAGCGAGCTCAGAAGCCGAGTGGTCGCATATTACTTCAGCTCCGCTGAAATCTTACATAAACTTGACTTAGTGACCACCAGGCTAAGCTCAAAAGCATTATATGGCCTTCATTTAGTAAATTATTATTCACATTACAACACTTTTACCAGAACCACATCACTATATTAGGTGGTCTATAACTTTTGATATTTTAGTATCCCTTGGGTGTTATTTATGCCCCCTTCAATGTGTCATAGCCACATTGTATTCATCTTTATCACGTACAGCATTTGTATTCATGTTATCAATTACATGTGCTGTACATTTAGAATTCCACTCTTCTACTATCAACTAGATAACATTCACAACACATAGTAGTAAAGTTATTTAGGAGATTCATAATTTATATGAGACCATCTCCATTAGACCAACATTAATTCGTTGCTCATGATTATATTACACCGTAGTTTCACTCGGGTTATTATTCACACCCCCATCAACTTGTCACAGTTACGCAGTATACACCATAGACAGCGCCCACGCTGGGAGTTTATAGGATGCCATCATCCACTCGATAACATTTACAAAACATAGAGGTTCATCACCATTTAGGAGATTATTAATTTATATGATTCTATTAGACCAACATAAATTTGTTGTTTATGATTTTAGTACACCTTAGTTTCACTCATGTATTTACTCACACCCCTTTCAATTTGTCATAGTTACGTAGCACGCATCATAGACAGCGCCCTCGTTGGTAGCCTATAGGATACTTACACCTCCCACCTGTCCGCCCCTAGTCACCCACTAGTTACGTATACACATGAATTCAATTAAGCAAGTATTACACAGGGAGCACTATTATGACTATTTTTTATTTATTATTTTTTATATATATCTTTTTCACTCATCCATTTATTTCATTGGCCAAATATCATGAACCTTTATAGTCTCACTCACAAATTTCAGACAAATGGCCTAAGACCACTTCCTACATTTTCACACCGGATATATGAATATATGTTAAAACGTATCAGTATCCTTAACAATCTTATCTGCGAATACTTAAGGTAAGACTATCAACATTGCCAAATGCACACCCTTAATAACGTCACACATACTCAAGAGGGTTTTGATGTTAGTTCCCATCATCTGTATTTATTACAGAGAGAGAGTGAGAGAGAGATATATATTTTGAATAGATGTCTAAAACATTTTTACATCTATATTAGTTAATATATATATGTATATATATATATATATATATATATATATATATACATACATACATAGAACCGATGAGATATACATTCCCAACAAAGGGTTAAGTATCTGGGAACTCCCCCTAGAGGAGGGAAGGTTCACAGGTGCATTCTTGTAAATTAGGTCAATGTGTTAATTTGTATCATTATTGGTAAGGCTAGGAGGTTTATATAAAGGCTATTCTTAGCTTATTTGTTTATGCCTGATGAAACAGCGTTGTGAAGCGCTGAGAAACGCGTTGCATATGTTAAGGAGGGTAGTTAGTATTCCCTACCTTATGGTTCCATTGTTTTATCTGTATTTTTTATTTTTAATAAATCTTTTTTAACAATTTTATCACAACTGGAACCATGCTTTTCCTGCCTACCAATTACTCCCTTAGGGAGCCATTGGGACCTATGTGCCTTAGGACTCCTGTGTTCCAGTGTTACCGGGTGATCAGTGAGCTAGGTTGCTGCCAAATTTCCAGCCTGCATCTAATAGCACTGTCTGAGTGCTCTTCACAAATGTGAGTTCCTTGATTAAGAGTCTATTTATACTATCTTCCAATCTATTGCTGGTACACACAGGCGCCCTTTCTGTCTTATCTCCTACAGATTTGATGCCTTCTTGTTCCTGCATCCTGGTAGATAAGTGAGCTGGGTTACTGTCAAACATCCAGCCTGCACCTAATTATTTATTATTATTATTATTATTATCGGTTATTTGTAGAGCGCCAACAGATTCCGCAGCGCTATTAACAAAGGCGGAGTACAAAAAAAAACAGTTATAGGGATCAAGTGGGTAGAGGGCCCTGCCAAGAGTTGCACTGTTGTATTCAGCTCTTGAGAAGGTGATCAACAAACAGCTGGACTCTTAAGCTTACATGCTAGGGGGGTTCAGGGGCTAGCAATGGAGGAGAGGAACTGGTATAAAGTAAGGTTAGCGTAGGTTGTATGCAACCCTAAACAGTAGAGTCTTTAGGGAGCACTTGAAGCTTTTAAAACTAGAAGAGAGTCTTGTGGAGCGAGGCAGAGAGTTCCACAAGATGGGAGCCAGTCTGGAGAAGTCCTGTAAACGGGAGTGTGATGAGGTGACAAGAGAGGAGGAGAGTAGGAGGTCTTGAGCAGAGCGAAGGGGACGGGAAGGAGAGTATCTGGAGACAAGATCTGAGATATAGGGGGGAGCAGTGCAGTTGAGGGCTTTGTATGTCAGAGTGAGAATTTTGCGTTTGATCCTAGAGGCAAGAGGAAGCCAGTGAAGAGATTGGCAGAGAGGTGCAGCAGATGAAGAGCGACTTGTAAGGAAGATGAGTCTGGCAGAGGCATTCATTAAGGATTGTAAAGGAGCTAGGCGGTAGGTGGGGAGACCAGAGAGGACAGAGTTGCAGTAATCGAGGCGGGAGAGGATGAGAGAGTGGATTAAAATCTTAGTTGTGTCTTGTGTCTAATTTTAGAGATGTTTTTAAGGTGGAAGCGGCAGGCTTTAGCCAAAGACTGAATGTGAGGAGTGAAAGAAAGATCTGAGTCAAATGTGACCCCGAGACATCGGACATGTGGGGTAGGGGTAATGATGGAGTTGTCGACAGTTATAGAGAGATTGGGGGTGGAGAGTTTTGAAGAAGGGGGGGAAATAAGGAGCTCAGTTTTGGAGAGATTTAGCTTGAGGTAGTGAGAGGACATCCAGTTGGAGATGTGAGAAAGACAGTTAGTGACATGGGTTAGCAAGGAAGGAGAAAGGTCTGGTGCAGAGAAGTAGATTTGGGTGTCGTCGGCATACAAATGATATTGTAAACCATGGGACTTTATTAGGAAACCTAGTGATGACGTGTAGATTGAGAAGAGAAGGGGACTGAGGACAGAGCCTTGCGGTACTCCGACAGAAAGTGGTGACGGGGCAGAGGAGGCCCCAGAGAAGGCTACACTAAAGGTACGGTTTGACAGGTAGGAAGAGAGCCACGAGAGGGCTGTGTCACATATGCCGAAGGATTGGAGGGTTTGGAGCAAGAGAGGGTGGTCAACAGTGTCAAAGGCTGCAGACAGATCAAGGAGAATAAGCAGAGAGAAGTGGCCTTTTGATTTTGCTGTAAGTAGGTCATTGGTAACCTTAACAATTGCTGTTTCTGTGGAGTGATGGGGACGAAATCCAGATTGCAATGGGTCAAGGAGGGAGTTTATTGTAAGGAAATGGGAAAGGCGTGCATAAGCTAGTTTTTCGAGAAGCTTTGATACAAGAGAGAGGAGGGAAGTAGGGCGGTAGTTGCATGGGGAGGTAGGATCAAGGGAAGGTTTTTTGAGGATAGGTGTGACCAGTGCATGTTTCAGCGATGAGGGAAATATACTGGTGCTGAAGGAGAGGTTGAAAGTGTGTGTGAGTATAGGGGTAAGGGTGGCAGAGAGGGAGGGGAGTAGCTGTGAGGGGATAGGGTCAAGGGGACAGGTAGTGAGGTGAGAGCGCAGTATAAGTGCCGAAACTTCTTCCTCAGTAACAGGGGAGAATGAGCTAAGTTTAAGGTTATGTGGGTTGTGGTTGATTGAGAGCATTTGAGGGGGTGAGGGAATGGAATTATGTTGAGAGCTGATTTCATTTCTGATGGAGTTGATTTTGTTATTGAAGTGGTTGGCAAAGTCTTGAGCTGACAGAGAAGTTGTAGTAGGAGGTGGGGGAGGGCGGAGAAGAGTATTGAAAGTGGAGAACAAACGTTTTGGGTTTGAAGAAAGATTAGAGATAAGAGTAGAGAAGTAGTGTTGCTTATGGAAATTAAGTTGTAGGGAGGGATGATATGTTGCAAGTAAGGAGATGGTGGTCAGAAAGAGGAAAGGGGGAGTTTGTGAAGTTTGAGAGGGTGCATCGATAGCTAAAGATCAGGTCAAGGGAGTGACCATCTTTGTGAGTGGGAGAATCAGTCCATTGTGACAAACCAAAAGAGGAAGTGAGTTGCAGAAGTTGTTTTGCAGAGGAGGCAGTGGGATTGTCAAGAGGGATGTTGAAGTCACCAAGAATGAGGGAAGGGGTGTCTGAGGAAAGGAAATAAGGTAGCCATGCAGCACTGTCTGAGTGCTCCTCACAAATGTGAGTACCCTGACTAGGGTTTATTGAGTGTGTTTATTTGGTTCTATTATTGGTACACACAGGCACCTCTCTTTTTTCTCCAAATCATTATATGGGGTTTACCAGACTCTAGTAAATACCGTTCAAGAGTCAATACTTCTAAGGATGACTTATATGCAGACAGGCTGGAACGGCCATCTTCTTATCCATGTGGCGACCCATCAGCACTTGGACGAACCTACAGACTACCCTGCATACACAGAGCTAGAATAGCAATAGTGGAGATATGGTCGCAATAAGTTGGTCTCATTTTGGCCAAGTTCACGCTCCCCTTGATTCACCTGGCACGGAGCAGTGTTTACCGCACTTGCCTAGTGGTGACTCATCCATTTCACTGGGACTCACAATTGCTTCACTCAAGCTGCCTTTTTTTTATTTTTACCTACCATGGAGGATATCACGCAACCTATACAAGCCCTCCTTCTAGACTTTGAGGTGGCAGTGCTACAAAGCTTCAGCGACTTACTACCGCCAGCGCCAACTGAGAATCTGCAACTTAATAGCCCTCTGACACCTCACACAGAAGTACCGCTAATTATAAGCAGTCAGAGGCAAGATGTTTGGCATATTAAATCTGCTTGGGATAACCAGACCTCGGGAGATGCGATTGACACCCGGGAACAGACTTTAAACCATCTAGCACACCAGTTAAGCTCCTTGACTGACAAACAAGGAAACCTACAGAACTATCCAACACGCCTTTGTAATTTGGGGAGATCAGAAGAAAAGAGTCCTAATTACCTGATCGTACCGGGTACAGTATTTGCTTGGCAGATAGTCATAAAAGGGACTGCTAAGTATCCATTTAAAGCAGAGAGAAATGTTACAGCAGCCTCATCCTTCACATTCTATACCCAGGCAGCCGAGGACACTGACAGACAAGGCTGGATGATATCCTCTGCCACTTGTTTAGGACAAACAAATAGGAGGGCTGGAGATACAGTAAAGTTATTTTTTAAGACACCAATTAATAAGCTGCAGGAGAGATCTGTGGCTCTATGTTTTGCAGCTTGGAGTCTGTGGTGAAATGTGGATGTCAGAGACGCTGGAAGGTTATTCGGGTACGCAACTTTTCATCTGGCTTGTATGAAATGGATATAGGCTAGAGTACCAAAGACAGAAGAATCTTCATACTACGGTCTTAGCTATCAGACTGGACATCTAATGGTCACCCCTCACAACTGTGTTTTGTCCTGTTTTTTTAGTTGATAGAGGGTGGATATTTGTTTACTGTGTAATAGTATTCCCTATTATGTTATTTAACATTGATATAAGCGCCTGTTTTACAGTCTATAATAATAGATGGAGAGATGATACTATTAGGAATGACGATCCATTGATTTAAAGCAACATATAGTATTATCTGGGTTTGTTATATACCAGTTTTGATATTGATGTTTTCCCTATTAATGTGTTTTATACTCCAAAGTTATATTCCATGCAAACTAGAACATTTTGGCCTCATTATGTGTAGGGTCCTACTACAGTTTTATTATATCAGCATGCTAATTATGTCTTGTGCCCAAATCTATTGTAGATGTAGGGCATCTCTATTTTGCTTATGTTATGTTACACCTGCATCTTGTAAAGTGTATAGTATAGCATTCACATGTCTCCAAAACATCATAATATCATATGATGTTTGATCTTGAACATTGTTGTAATTTTTCTAAGAAGGATCTAAAGCAAGTACTCTGACGCACTAACTTAGTCCAATACTAGATTTGAAACTACTTGATATGCACTATGTATATACAAATATCACCCAAAATATCACTATATATTTTGCCTTTAAGATACTCTTTAAAATTACCAGCTCAGATTTAGTATTTTCTATGAAGTGCTAACTCTGACCTGACAGTGGTTTTTAAATATCCTCATCCTTACATGTACTTGTCTATAGCTGTATTTAGTTTTCCATGAGGGACAGGATTTATATGAGTATTTACTCCTTTTCACTATACAAGAAATTTAGTGCAGATGTTGCCTGTGGCCGGGGCAACATAGCATATAATTAAACTGGAAGGTTGTATATTAGCTCTTTTATTACATATAAGAAGTCAAAAGTTTTTATCTTACCACTTTGTAAAGTTTCTCACCCCTGTTGGGTATCAGACAGTTTTAACACCCCATTAGCCATTAGATTATCTTTCAGAATCATTTACAGCCTAATGCTGCAATAAGCTCTAATATAGGATGTTACTTTAGGATTGTTCCAAATGCCTACAAGTACTGTATGTCCACAATTTGATTAGCCTTCAATTTACTGTTTGCACTGGTTTGTCTAAATGGCTTTACTTGTTCTTACTGGTTAATACTCTACTAGCTATGTTGGATTTATATTGAGGCTTGCTACAATCTGCTGCAATATATTTCTATATTTGCTGCAATTAGTTAAAAACCCACCCTAGTACCTGTGGCCTCCATCTAGTTTCAATACTCATACCTTCCCGTAACTATAGCTCCCCTAAATTTAACTCTATCCTCCCTAAATTTTTGTTTATTTGATGAACAAAGGAATGCAGATTCCAAAGAACCTTCCCTTTTAATTTAAAAACCACGTGTTTTATTTTTGAGAAGCAAGTATTTATATTGATTACTCTAGGTAGTATGAGATCTTATGACACGTAAATAATGCAATGACCTACTTGGATATTTCACTTCAGATGTTGATAATATATACAGAACAGGTGACACTATTGATGTTTTTACTCTAATTTAATATGCTGCCATGTTATTCAACATGCAGGGTAATACTTTTGCCTATCACATGTTACTAATCAGAGATAGCTGTTCTTCTCTATATTCTTCTGTCCCGTGATCATTTTATATATATAATTATTATTAAGCTCCTTTACCTTAATATTACCCCTTCCCTTATTATTGGTGGTTATATATTCTATATCAGCTAGATGTATATGCCATATCTATGATTAATATGTTTCAATAACACTCAAAAGGTCCTAAAGGGACCTTATACTAATGTAACCCACCTGTTATTTTTTGTAATAGATGTGTTGGAGGTCCAATAGTGGCCTCACTTATGGTATGGAGGTGGTAAACTGAGGATTAGCATTTGAGATTTTTTTTATTCTATTTTACAGGTACTACTTAGATAGCGGGCTACATTATTATATTCCATTTTATTTTCCATTTATGTACCTATCTGCTTATATAACATTTCATTGTTATGGAACATATTGCCTGTTTATTTTTGTTATCTCACTATAGGATTCCTGTATGTTTATTCTTAATCCTCAAAAATATATATTTAAAAAAAAAAGAAAAAAAAAAAGAATCGCTATCCCATTCCATTGATCACTGAACTGTATGACTCGCTACAGGATGTTCGCTTTTTTACCAAGTTTGGGCTGTGTAACGCCCCTGCAATCTTCCAGGCATTTGTCAATGATGTCTTCCGTAACCTCCTCAACCACACTGTCATCGTCTATCTGGATGACATCCTTGTTTTCTCTTCCACTTTAGAGGAGCATCATAGACACGTAAGGAAAAAAATTAGGGGGTTCCCTTGATATACCAGATATGTTTATAAATAATAAGAGAGCTAGACTAAACACAATGTAAAATACAATCAGATAAGGCAATATAATATCCTTATTAAGATATCAATCAAAGGCAGAACAGAAAGAGAAGCAGTCTGCCAGGAACGAACAGCAGCATCAATAGCTTGTTCTATGGCCCGGTTGCCACCTGGGAGTAGCTTCTTTCTGGGTTCCCCATCACCCTTAGGGAGACTATCCCCAGGGTCATATTTACATATGCAGCACAGACGTGGACTCCTTGCCCAATGTGCTTAGAGGGATATGGTTGCACCTCAATGATGAGGCCCAAAGGAGGCCGAAACAATTGTCTGGGGTTGTCATGTTCCTTGTTCAAAGGAGAATTGCCTGGTATTCGGGGCTGGACTAACCATGTTGGCGGGAACAGACTGATTTACTTCAGGAAAGTTTTCCTCTGTGAAAAGCACAATTGGGCAGAAAGAAGCTACTCCCAGGTGGCAACCGGGCCATAGAACAAGCTATTGATGCTGCTGTTCGTTCCTGGCAGACTGCTTCTCTTTCTGTTTTACATATGTAAATATGACCCTGGGGATAGTCTCCCTAAAGGTGATGGGGGAAACCAGACGTGGAATCCTTGCCCAATGTGCTTAGATGGATATGACTGCACCTCACTGACGAGGCCCGAAGGAGGCCGAAACGATCATCTGGGGTTGTCATGTTCCTTGTTCAGAGAAGAATTGCATGGTATTTCGGGGCTGGACTGACTGACATGTTGGCGGGATCAGACTGATATACTTCAGGAAAGTTTTCCTCTGTGAAAAGCACAATTGGGCAGAAAGAAGCTACTCCAAGGTGGCAACCGGGCAATAGAACAAGCTACTGATGCTGTTCGTTCCTGGCAGACTGCTTCTCTTTCTGTTTTGAAGATATCAATCAAAGGTGTAAAGGTCAATAGTACAATATTAATAATAATATAAATTAAAAATTAAAAATGAAATCAAATGTAATCAGTTGTGATACTAATTCAATCAATGTTAATTTCAATGGATATGGTGATAGTATAATAAAAGTCTCAAGTGAAAGAAGAAATGGTGGTATCACAGTAGTACAGTGGATGATTCGGGACAAGGCAGCTGTCTGTGTGAGGATCAAGGCCTAGATCCTGGATCAATAATCTGTAGTCAACATAAGAGGACAGAAGCGCCACATGGCCCAATATTGTTTGACAGAGGTAACAAATTACAGTGTGATGGAAACACTCACATTTGGTAAAGCACCCCTAGTGGTGCAGAAGGAGCGGTCTGGGATCAAACTCAGTCACCTAGCAGACTGACCTCCAATAGCTGTTCAGCAATCTGTAGGAGGTGTAAACAGATAACTACGCCAATATGGCCTAGTATTGTAAGGGCAAATGGAAAAAATGTGTGATAATAATTGCACTCACATTTGGTGGAGCACCTCCTTTGGTGCACTAGAGGAAAACTGGGATCAAACAGTCACCCAGTAAACTGATAACCGGTATAGCAGGAACTCCCAGCAGTCCAGGATAGAAGGCTAGATCAAGTAGTAGAAAAAGTATGGCAGCAAGTGGTAAGTGTAATAAAAACTTACTTAAAATATATAAAATACTAGCAGCGCGTTTCTCATCCAACCAGTGGATGTTTCATCAAGCCTGCTGAGAGGAATTACGATGTGGGTAATCATGAACTCTTAGCCATTAAGATGGCTTTGACTAAATGGCATCATTAGTTAGAGGGCACCGCCAACTGCTCTGCCATTGCCGCTGGGGACTGTCCAGCCTGTTGTGAGTGCTGCCTTTCTCATCTTACTAACTTTATCTGCTCTGGGATCATTCCGGCTTGACACTGGGATAACAAGACTACTGGCCGAGTTCAGTCTAATAGAGGAATATCCCACGAGCATTACAAGGTTATCCCATAGGTTTATTGGAAAGCAGTGTAGATATGGCAAGGAAATTGGATAGAGCTACAATTTTAAAATCTAAAATTGAGAAAAAGGTGGAATTTAAGGAAAGAATGTTATTCATTACTCAATATAACAACAATCATTCCAAAATTATAGGAATTTTGAAAAAACATTGGAATATTTTGGGGAAAGATCCCATTTTAAAACAATTATTACCAGAAAAACTGAGATGTGTCTTTAGAAGGGCTCCAACTATTAAAAAACTATTAGCTCCAAGTAAAGTGGTACCATCTAAACATTAAAAGAAAAAGATTAACATAGGAGTATGCACTAAGAAGAATAAGAAGAATAAGAATTGGTTAAAGTATCTGTCCAATAAGGTGATAAGATGCAAAAGAAAGGGATGTAAGTACATGCCTATATCTTATGAAACAATCATCTGGAATTAAGTCTAGTACTACAGGCAAAATATTTCCAGTGGAATCTCATTTGAATTGTACTTCTAGATTTATGGGGTATTTATTACATTGCAAATGTGGGGCCCAATATATTTGACACACCTGTAGAAAACTTAAAAACCATATGGGCTGAACATTTAAGAAATATTAAAAAGGGAAGTTTGGCACATACTGTATCTAGGCATACAAGGATTTATCATGGGTATAAGACTAATATGTTTTACTGTAATGCCTATAGAACAGATAGAGGACTTAACATTTAAATTGAGATTCTCCAGATTATATGAAAGAGAATGCATACCCTCTATCCTGATGGTTTAAATATATATATATATATATATATATATATATTGATTTAGCAGTATTTGAGATATATATATAATATATTTATTTAGTTTTATCCTTGAAGGAAAATTTGGGTTAACTGAAATTGTTTAATAACTAAATCATCTGGTACAGGCTAGTGGTATGGCTATATGTTATAAAATAAAAACGTAGAATTCCTAAGTAATCTATAGCTATGTTTATCAACGAGATGTAATAATATAATGATTATTAAGGATAGGTTTTTTTTCTCCTAAACTCTTGTTTGTTATTCTGGATCCATGTAGTACAATGTGTTATAGATTGGAACAGCCAATAGAATGCGAGCTCAATCCTATTGGCTGATTGGATCAGCCAATAGGATTGAAGCTCAATCCTATTGGCTGATTGCATCAGCCATTAGGATTTTTTCACCTTTAATTCCGATTAGCTGATAGAATTCTATCAGCCAATCGGAATTCAAGGAACGCCATCTTGGATGACGTCACTTAAAGGAATCTTCATTCCAGAAGAGCCGTCGTAAGAAGAGGATGCTCCGCGCCGAATGGCTTGAAGATGGACCCGCTCCGCTCCGGATGGATGAAGATAGAGGATGCCGTCTGGATGAAGACTTCTGCCCATCTGGAGGACCACTTCTGCGGGCTTGGATGAAGACTTCTCCCGGCTTCGTTGAGGACTTCTTGCCGCTTGGTTGAAGACTTCTCCCGACTTCGTTGAGGATGGATGTCCAGTCTTCAAAACTGTAAGTGGATCTTCGGGGGGTTAGTGTTAGGTTTTTTTAAGGGTTTATTGGGTAGGTTTTATTTTTAGATTAGGGTTTGGGCACTTGAAAAAGAGCTAAATGCCATTTTAAGGGCAATGTCCATCCAAATGCCCTTTTCATGGCAATGGGGAGCTTAGGTTTTTTTAGTTATGATTTTATTTGGGGAGTTGGTTGTGTGGGTGGTGGGTTTTACTGTTGGGGGGTTGTTTGTATTTTTTTTTACAGGTAAAAGAGCTGATTTCTTTTGGACAATGCCCCGCAAAAGGCCCTTTTAAGGGCTATTGGTAGTTTAGGCTAGGGTTTTTTTTATTTTGGGGGGCTTTTTTATTTTGATAGGGCTATTAGATTAGGTATAATTAGTTTAAATATCTGATAATTTCTCTTTTATTTTGTGTAATTTAGTGTTTGTTTGTTTTTTTGTAATTTAGGTAATTGTATTTAATAAATGTAATTTATTTAATTGTAGTGTAAGGTTAGGTGTTAGTGTAACTCAGGTTAGGTTTTATTTTACAGGTAAATTTGTATTTATTTTAGCTAGGTAGTTAGTAAATAGTTAATAACTATTTACTAACTTGTCTACCTAGTTAAAATAAATACAAACTTGCCTGTAAAATAAAAATAAACCCTAAGCTAGATACAATGTAACTATTAGTTATATTGTAGCTAGCTTAGGGTTTATTTTACAGGTAAGTATTTAGTTCTAAATAGGAATTATTTAGGTAATGATAGTAATTTTTATTTAGATTTATTTTAATTATATTTAAGTTAGGGGGTGTTAGGGTTAGACTTAGGTTTAGGGGTTTAAAAATTTAGTATATATGCGTCGACATTGGGGGCGGAAGATTAGAGGTTAATAAATGTAGGTAGGTGGCGGCGATGTTAGGGGCGGTAGATTAGGGGTTAATAGTATTTAACTAATGTTTGTGATGCGGGAGTGCGGCGGTTTAGGGGTTAATATGTTTATTATAGTGGCTGCGATGTCCGGAGCGGCAGATTAGGGGTTAATAAGTATAATGTAGGTGTCGGCGATGTCGAGGGCGGAAGATTAGGGGTTAATAAGTGTAAGATTAGGGGTGTTTAGACTCGGGGTTCATGTTAGGGTGTTAGGTGTAAACATAAATTTAGTTTCCCCATAGGAATCAATAGGGCAGCGTTACGGAGCTTTACGCTGCTTTTTTGCAGGGGTAAGACTTTTTTTCAGCCGGTTCTCCCCATTGATGTCTATGGGGAAATCGTGCACGAGCACGTAAAACCAGCTCACCGCAGCTTTCAGCAGCGCTGGTATTGGAGTGTGGTATGGAGCTCAATTTTGCTTTACACTCACTTCTTGCCTGTTAACACCGGGTTTTTGTAAACCTGTAATACCAGCGCTGTAGGTAAGTGAGTGGTGACAATAATTTGCAAGTTAGTACCGCACCCCTCATAACGCAAAACTCGTAATCTAGCCGAAAGTTTTTAAACTTTTACGCACTACTTAGAATCATCTTTTTGTTAAAGGACTTCCTGCAGTTGGGAGGTGAGCCAGCTGAATGGTTCTGGGAGTTCAGTCTGCTTATGATCATCATCTATTGGTGATTATTAAATGTGAGTAGTATTGCACATTTAAATCTTTAATACAAAATGGTGAAATTGTGATACACTATGTGGCGACCCCTATGTTCTTTTGTTTGTCTGCAGCTGTGACGATTGGAGTTTGAGTCCCATCGTGAGGAGGAGCAGCCTGGAATGTACCCATATTTGAATCAAGCCTTAAAGGAATTGAATGTATTGGACTATACACTCACCAGTCACTTTATTAGGTACACCTGTTCAATTGCTTGGTAACACAAATTACTAATCAACCAATCACATGACAGCAACTCAATGCATTTAGGCATCTAGATATGGTGAAGATGACTTGAAGTTCAAACTGAGTATCAGAATGGGAAAAAAGGGGATTTAAGTGACTTAGAATGTGGCATGGTTGTTGGTGCAAGATGGGCTAGTCTGAGTATTTAAAAAATGCTAATCTACTGGGATTTTCACACACAACCATCTTTAGGGTTTACAGAGAATGGTTTGAAAATATCCAGTGAGCAGCAGTTGTGTGAACAAAAATGCCTTGTTGATGTCAGAGGTCAGAGGAGAATGGGCAAACTGGTTTGAGATGATAGAAAGGCAACAGTAACTCCAATAACCACTCGTTACAACGAAGGTATGCAGTATACCATCTCTGAATTCACAACACGTCAAATCTTGATGCAGATGCACCGGGTGCCACTCCTGCCAGCTTAGAACAGGAAACTGAGGCTACAATTCGCACAGACTCACCAAAATTGGACAATAAAAGATTGGAAAAATGTTGTCTGGTCTGATGAGTCTTGATTTCAGCTGCAACATTCAGATGGTAGGGTCTGAATTTGGTGTATACAACATTAAAGCATGGATCCATCCTGCCTTGTATCAATGGTCCAGGCTGGTGGTGGTGGTGTAATGGTGTTTGGGGACATTTTCTTGGCACCTTAGTACCAATTGAGCATCATTTAAATGCCATGGCCTTCCTGAGTATTGCTGCTGACCATGTCCATCCCTTTATGACTACAGTGTACCAATATTCTGATGGCTACTTCCAGCAGGATAATGCAATATGTCACAAAGCTCAAATTAGCTCAAACTGGTTTCTTGAACATGACAATGAGTTCACTGTACTCCAATGGCATCTACAGTCACCAGATCTCAATCCAATAGAGCACCATTGGATTGCATCATGGATGTGCAGCCGACAAATCTGCAGCAACTGTGTGATGCTATTTTTTCAATATGGACCAAAATCTCTGAGGAATGTTTCCAACACCTTGTTGAATCTATGCCACGAAGAATTAAGGCAGTTCTGAAGGCAAAAGGGCGTCCAACCCGGTACTAGCAAGGTGTACCTAATAAAGTGGCCGGTGAGTGTATTTTGCTCTACACTAGTGGAGTTGTGGTGTAGTTTTATCACATAATATTTATTCATTCATTTATTTTCTATCTGTACATATTTTATTTGTATTATTATTATTACTCACTATAAGTGCACATTCAGTTATTTAGGAAAAGCATCCCCCTATAATTATTTTCCTTGCAGGAAAATATGTATTTCTATTACATATTTTTTTACATTCCAATGTTCTTCACAAAGTAGAAAATGTTCTTAGTATTTTATATATATATATATATATATACCTGTATATAGTCATATAGATATAGAGATATATTTTACAAAAAAGTAATCAGATATATAGAAATGACATCGCTTTAAGGTCTAATGCGGTGTGGGCTTAGCGAGTGAGTGATAATTGTTAGGTGTTGTTTAACAGCGCACTCCACTGAAGTCTATGACTATGGAAGAAGTTAGTTTGGTCGCAATATCTGAAGTTAGTGTGCATTGGGTTTCCTTCGTGCTCAGACATTTTACTTTCAACTTTTAATATGAGTGCACGTTCAAAGTTTACTTCCAGTGGTGGGTCAGAATTGGATCCATTATGTGGCTGGTTTCTTTCTGAATAAAAAAAAATCTAAATTCACTTGAGTCTCTTGAAACCACTAATTATTTGTTTATAAACTGTATTATTATTTCAAACTATTTACTATAATGTACTGGTAATAAAAAGGTTTCCATGCAAAATAGAAGCTTATTTTCATTACCAGCAGTGTTTTAGTGCAACAAAATATGTTCTGAATTGCAAGTCCTGACATGCTGTTACTTGTGATATTTTAATTGGCTAATAGGTATTATACAACCTTATAATTCTCTGCATTACAGATAAAGCAGCAATTTGTATAATTAGTATTTAGGTCATTTCAAGGTTAACTTATACTGTGACAATGCCACAGTTGTAATCCTGGATGCTGTGTTTGTTATAGAAGAACATGGAATTTGAAAGATCTTATCAGCTAAAAAGGAAAACAAAAATTCTATACATCTATTTTAGGCTCTTACGCATGTAGATCCTATGCGGCGCTAAGATTCCTATAGCACAGCTCTGGGCTCTGTGAGGAAGGGACAGGATTAGCATGGCTCCTCCAGCGTGCTATAGGTAAGAATAAAGCTGCAGGTGATACTTTTTCATCTGCAGTATAAGAACATTTACATTTGTTTTAACGAAAATAAATGTAAACGCTATTGAATATTCAGTATTCATTTCATATTTTTAAAAAAAACAACAACATTTTCAGGATATTCGTTCCTAATGATTCATCCGAAACAAATTGACTGATTTTAGGTACAGCTGATCAGGCACTAAATGAAATATATGTTCTTTTAATTGGTCAAATCTTATAATATATATATATTTTTCATCGTTATAAGGTTCCACATAGAGAACATATATTTTTATTTATATAACATTTGTATTGAGGTTGTAATCATAGTTAAATACAGAGTTATCAAACATCACAAGTCCTCAGTCACGTCATATGGAGACAGGATTTAGTTTACATCAAGTAACAAAATTTAAGGTAACCAGACCATACAAATGCTCTATTGTCACATAAAGGAATAGACAGTCATTTTGCAAAATGTATCACTATATAAGCTTAATGCAGACATAATGTACAATATAATTGACCATTATTGTTATAAATTATGTATGGTAAATTAAAACTAATAGCAAAGCTCACATTTTCAAAATACAATACAGTTAAGTATCCCTTATAAGCATATCATGAGAACGATCAATTTCCCTTACTGACTAGCAGTGGCCTCTCTTGGGCCACACAAAAAAAGATAACAAATGCCAATGGGAAGGTTTAGGGATAAGGATAAGAAGGACCACTGTTGGACCCATACATATATCATAAGTGACGGTGGTGAAGCCTGGTAAATGACATAGGGCAGCCACTCTCTACTCTATGAATTAGGGAGATTATACAGTCAGAAGGTCTAACTTTATATAAGAAAGAAACTAGGACTCACTACCTCCAGCTTCAAGAAACCTCCGAACAGGGGAAAGAGAACAAACAAAACAAGGCAAAAAAAAAAAACATATTGAAAAAATACAAGTCCAAAGAATAACAACATATTAAACATAACCTCTAGAGATTCAGTGTTATGTTTAAACAATTTTCTGGACAGATGAGGGGAGTCAGTCTAATGTCCTCTCAGTCATTTTTGTTCTGTGCCGAGTGTATAATCTGGATCTTGGTAATGACAAATGCAACAGACACATTTTATATCTTGAATAAATTAGGCATGGGTACATCAAACTTTAAATAACCCTTATACAGAATCTATAAAGAGTAATATAGTAATTTACCCCATATTAAAGCTGTTGGTGCCTTAATGTGTAGGTTTGGTTAAGTGTCAATCTCTATAGGTTTAGTTAGAATAGCCAGCGTCTCTTACAAAATTAGAGCTGCTTCTTCTAGCCTTGTTAAGGATAACTAACCGACCCCAGTCCTGTAGTGTTTTAATGTGGTAACCACCGTTATGATGACCCCAGACCTGTGGGGAAGGGCAACAACAAGAAGAGAAATGATCCTCAAATGTGCCAAGGGCCGGCCAACTGCACAATGTCCTGAAACAAAAGCGTTAGGCATGAGCTGCGTCTCAAACAGTGGCTCTCTCACTTTGCCAGCTCCTATGGCCCCAACGATAGGGATGTGAGACAACGAATCTCTGAATTTCTGGTGGCACAGAACCTCTCCCTGTCTCACCGCTCCTCCCGGACCGTTCTCCACTGCATCCATTTCACCCGCGGCATCAGGTAACAGTGTATTGTTTGACCAAATGGGTGAATCCATTGCTGGGATGTTGGCTCTTTTGGGTGTTGTCAGTTATACAAAGTTAGTAGGAGTCATCTCCTCTTGATGCTTCGTAGAGTGTTCCTGTGCGGAATCTCGCACCTCAGATGTATCAGAACTTCCCCATGCACACTTTATTTGTGTTACCATGAGGTTAAAACGATCTGACAACCACTTGTCTAAGGCTGCCAGCAAGAATTGTTCTTCAGGCTTCATTTTGTATATCATAGGGAAGGGGATATAACTCGTATTGGGTATTGGCAAGTTTGCAGCATATACAGCTGTTCGTCCTGTGTCTGCAGGATAATGGGGAGGGCTAGATGAAGGCTAAGGCTGTCAGTAGGCCTCCGCTACGCACCACATCTATTTAGATCTTCCGGGCTGAAATCTGTATACATAAGCATATTGTTCTTTTCAGCAAATCCTGGGCTGTGAAATGTTATTGGAAAGTGGCTCAGATTGCAAGATTTCAGAGCAGTAAATAGCGGTTTTATCTGCTCCTATATTCAGCCATAAAGGAAAGCAGCCATCTTGGTCGCTGCTCCGACACGCCCCCCCCCCCCCCAAATCTTATAATATATTTTTGTTAATATTAATTGTCTATATTAGATGTTTCTATTGGAAATAATGGTAACAAAGACAAATCAAGTCTTCGTCCGACACAAATGCCTGCATTGTCGAAATTCGGCTGAATTTCGGCACTAATCTTTTGGACTTACTGAATTCTTCCCCCTTGTTCATGTACAATTACTAGGTTAGCAGGGGTTAAAAGGAGTCTTCAATGTTGTTTTAATTAATAAATTATATGAGTGTTTATAAAACATTACTGGGTAGATTGTGAATTCCGTCTATGACCCCCATGTACAAAGCAGTCAACTAGCTGTTTGTGTGTTTTTTCGGGTCAATATCCGCACGCGGATAGAAAATCGTATGTACAAAGTCAACAATTATGCAAAACCCTGCAAGTTTAATCTTGAAAGAGAACTTGTCCAGCACTCCTCAATCCAACCCTATTTTTTTTTAAAAAAAGGCATTGTTGGACATTCAACCCGCAATAATCTTAAATTACTAAAAAAAATCAATTTATGATCTCGATACTTTTTTTGTATCAACCTTGTGGATTTTGCCTTGCCATCTTTTAGATGGTGAGCACAGCACAATAAAAAACAATAGGAGTTACAGACAGACACTTATCAGTAGCTTATATAAAAGGTCATATTCCACTGTCCAAAATCTAAGAGGTAGTCATAAGTCTTGATATTCATATCCACTAGAACGGGGTGTTGTTTAGTACATACGGGTGGTGGAAATAATTTAGTTTGCTGCTAGTTAAAGCAAGTTTATCCGCATATCAACCAAATTGACACTTTTGAACATTGTGCCCTATGGTTGCGGTTGTTGAGCTGAAACACGTTAGACTGTTTGCTATGCCCATGTAGTCTTATAATTAATCATGTTTTTAATGCAATTTTGAATAAAGTTTATTTTTTATGTCAGATTATGAGCAATTCTGATATTTATGAGATTTTTTGAATTTTCAATGTACACCAGTCAGCAGAGATCAGCTCCCACAATCCAACAGTGCTTTTAAGCTGTGGAAGTGTGTGTATATGTGTATATGTGTATCTATATATGTATTTGTGTGTGTGTATATATATATTATATATATATATATATATATATATATATATATATATATATATATATATATATATATATATATACTATTTATATATACGTATGTTTATGTGAGTACATATATATATGTATATATATATATATATATATATATGTATATATATATATATATATATATATATATATATATATATATATATATATATATATATATATATATAGTGAAGATTGGAGTAGCCATGTTAGTCCAGTAGATAAGATGCTCAAAAAACAAAGTATTGCAGTATGCAGTGATACCTTTTTTTATTGGACTAACATAATATTTCAAAGACAAGCTTTCAAGAGTTTTCCTCTCTTCCTCAGGTCTAAAGCAATACTGATCAATCTGATATAGATACACATCACATACAACAAGGGAAGGGAGGGAGGGGGTGGGTGAGAGGGGGGTCATAAAAAGCAGAGAATGTGTCTGAAGTAGAAGATAGCTGAGAATAGCAAGAAAGAATAAATAAACAGAGGAGAGTAAATAGGCAAGATGATAGGAAAAACAAAAGGAGAAAGAAACCAATATAGGACAATAAGATGAGAGATTAAAGAAAGTTATGGTAGTGTGTGAGAAAGCCAGAGTCTACATTAAGTCCTTCATTTCTGGTATTGAAATGTGTGATAATTTTCATCTCAAACGTCTTTCATTCATGAGAGTCTTTGAAATTCCCTTTAAGAATTTTAATCCTGAGGTTAAGGATGGAGTGACCAGTCTGGGTGAAGTGATGACCAACAGGGGTACAATATTCATTTTCCTTGTGGTTTTTGATCGAGTGTCTGTGTAGATTCATTCTGAGATGCAGCTTTAGGCCAGTTTCTCCAATGTAGCAACCTCTGTCACACGCTGTACACTGTATCATGTACACCACATTAGCAGATGAGCACAAATAGGATCCTTTAATATTATAGGATGTGTTATTGTGTCTGGCTGTGTTGTTGTCACATATATGTTGACACAGTTTGCAGAGTGATTTGTTGCATCGTGCAGTGCCATTCTGTGTAAGCTTCTGTTCTGTGGTTAATTTGCTGCAGACCAATCTCTGTCTCAGGTTAGGCGGTTGTTTGAATGCTAGTATGGGGGGTTCAGGAAATATTTTTTTGAGTGTGGGGTCCTCTGAAATTAGTAGTTGTAGCTCTTTAATAATTTTGCGTACTCCTTCCAGAGTAGGGTTGTAAGTGACTACTAGAGGGGTTCTTGTTTTGTTTTCCTTTTCTTTGTATTGTAGGAGACTTTCCCGTGGTGTTTTTAGGGCAGATTTGATTTTTTTAGATATTGTCCTTTCCTTGTATCCCTTTTGCTTAAATGACTCTGACAGTGTACACAGGTGCTGATCTCTGTCTTTTGTGTCAGAGCAAATGCGGTGATATCTGATAGCTTGGCTGTACATGATACCTTGTTTGGCTTGATTGGGATGGAAGCTGGAATTGTGGAGGTAGCTGTACCTGTCTGTGGGTTTTCTGTATACAGATGAATGAAGGATGCCATTGGTGACAGTTATTGTGCAGTCCAAGAACTTCACACTATGATTTGAAAAGTCCATTTCAAGGTTTATTGACGGGTGAAATTAATTAAATGATTTGTGGAAATCTAAAAGGCTTTCTTCTCCTTCTGTCCATATTATGAAAATATCATCGATGTAACAATAATATGTATAAGGTTTGTGGGGTTGAGTACATAAGAATCTGTATTCTAGGTACGCCATGAAAAGATTAGCGTATTGGGGTGAACTTTTTTGTGCCCATCGATGGGCACCCCAAAAACCACATGGAAAATGAATATTGTTCCCCTGTTGGTCATCACTTCACCCAGACTGGTCACTCTTATCCTTAACCTCGGGATTAAAATTCTTAAAGGGAATTTCAAAGACTGTCATGAACGAAAGACGTTTGAGATGAAAATGATCACAGATTTCAATACCAGAAATGAAGGACTTAATGTAGACTCTGGCTTTCTCACACACTACCATAGCTTTCTTTAATCTCTCATCTTATTGTCCTATATTGGTTTCTTTCTCCTTTTGTTTTTCCTCTCATCTTGCCTATTTACTCTCCTCTGTTTATTTACTCTTTCTGGCTATTCTCAGCTACTTTCTCCTTCAGACACATTCTCTGCTTTTTATGACCCCCCTCTCACCTCCCTCTCTCCCTTCCAATTGTTCTATGGGATGTGTATCTATATCAGATTGATCAGTATTGCTTTAGACCTGAGGAAGAGAGGAAAACTCTCGAAAGCTTGTCTTTGAAATATTATGTTAGTCCAATAAAAAAGGTATCACTGCATACTGCAATACTTTGCTTTTTGAGCATTATATATATATATATATATATATATATATATATATATATATATATATATATATATATATATATATATATATATATATATATATATATATATATATATATATATATATATGCCAATATGAGAGTAGGAGGCTGTACACAATTAGGGCAAGACAGCTTTTGATTAGTGATATTGTGAATCGGTTGTATATACACATATACTAATATTATGATATACATAATGATTTTTTTACTACCATTTGTAAATGAAGGTTCTGAGGATAAGTGTAATTGATCCAACTTGTGATGATAGTGCACAATTTTGAAGAAAAAGGGAATACACGATCAAACTCCTCACTTTCACTGATGATTTTATATATTTTGTATATCATCACAATCCTATATTATCACACTGTTTATTTGATGCACACATATGTATTCACCTTTATTGTACATTATTGTACATTTGTTAATGTTTGTTTATTTACCATCACTATGGTAACTGTTCTGGCACAATTTTGTATGTTGGGGGCGGGGTCTATGATATTATGTTTGATTTTTCACTTGATTTGGTTGATCCGAAACATCACAGGGAATAAACTACCATATTGTTAAACGTTCAGTGAGTGCCAATCCTGCTTTACATGGATTAAATGTACCTTTCCAGATAAGAAAAAAGGCAAATTATCCGTAACTTTGTAGTAATTTGCAGTAATTTTACTGAGCTTAAGTCTATGAATAAGGCCATCGGGCCGAAACATGTCAGACGCTTTTTACTGATTATTGTTATACTTTTAACTGGACCATTAAAGCTGGACATTTTACTACAAAGTTCCAGATAATTTGCCTTTTTTCTTATCTCATTGATTTTCCCCTTCAAAATTATCTGGCACTCGTTTTTGGAACAGTGTTTCAACATTCCATAATATCCCTTGTATTTTTGGGTATATTGCATTTGCTGAATCGCTGGAGCACTATACAGCTCACTTTCTTCAGGATTGGCGGAGCGGTAGTGAACACGTCATTGACGTGCTGGGCGGCTTTCTGTCTTGCGGCTACAGATGGAATGAGGACGAGGCTGTTTTCCCCTGGCTTCTAGAAGCGCGGCGGTGGCGTCGCTATATGGAGGTCTTTGTGGTGAGAGAAGCCCATCCCGAGTACCTGTTTTTCTGCAAGATTTGTGAGTTATCTATACCCTTTCTCCATCCACGGAGTGTAAGCGTTTTTGCCCTGCATAAGTTTGCCTTTAAGCCTACCGAGCTACCGCATCCTGATTATTGTTATACCTGACTGCTCCTAGAGAGGGCTCACAGTTTGTGACTTTTATTTCAAGTTTTCACTTACAAACTTATGGGGAGTTTGTTTTTTCACTGACTGTATTCGGCTCTTCTCTCTTACTTTTTTCAGAACTTTGGAACACATTGGACATACACTGTTCCATTGTATGAATATTTTAATTTAATTAATTATTTACTTTGGACTGTCCACAGGTCTTTTCTACATTCATTTAAATGTTATTGCTTGCTTCTAACTTTGCTGAATTTATTTTATTCATTTGATACATAAATTGAATTAATCTATTCTTTATAAGTCAGTATTTACCCTTTACAAGTTAGGGTTTTTACAATGATTTTCTACAAAACAGTGTTTTTTGTCATTCCTGTTAATATCTTTTCTATGAAGGTTGATTGATTAGAGCTGTGAGTCACCTTATAACTAATATTAGTATAGGTATTTTCTATTCCTATGTGGGTCATTACAGGCCAGGCTTATACATTACAAATTTTTATCTAGCCTTACATTGTAAAACAATTTATTAATCACTTATATTGGTGAAAGGTACTTTCCATTTTTTGTATAATATATACTTAGCAATCTTGTTTGTGGGTTACTATAGGCTTAGTTTATACACTATTTAGCCTCATATTATAAAATAATTGATCACCTATATTTTGGTTAGGTAAATTCTATACTCGGTAACTTCGTTGGATATATTTTGACTGAAAGTTTTTCTGCAATGGAAACGGTCATACCAGAACAACATTATTGTTCTCTAACATCTATAGCAGACCTTGATCAATTGGAAAATGATTTTGAAAATATATTTAATGAAACGTTGAGTATTAACCCTTTAAGTGATACATTTCAAAATATGGAAAACCTTATGAAAAAGGAAATAAAATTAAAATGGGATAAGTGGACTCTTGAAAGATATATGAGATTAAAAATGGTACCTAGGGGGTTAAGAATAAAAAAATTCCCTACTTTTCCAATTGAAGATATGGATTTTGTTAAGAGATGGAATGATTCACTCTCTAAGTGTTCCTTCAGATTAATGTCACTCATAATGGAGTACAAAGACAGTAAATTGTTGGAGGTCAGAAAGCAAATAATCACACTACAACGAGAGTTAGATTTAAATATATTGGAAAAGAACTATAGAGAGTTTGATATCATTTTGACAAATAGTATAATGCAGTTGAAAAAGGACCTCATTCAGTCCAAACATGAAAAATACATACGTGATCAAACTGACTATAATCAAAACAAAGTATATATTTGGCAAAGGCAAAATAGAAATAGGTCTTGTGACCGCAGACGTAGATGGAGACAAAATAGAGAAAATAAACATAAAGAGACAGACACATGGAGTGGTAATGACTCAGAAGAAAATACATACTCAGATCAAGGTAACTCAGATAATGATTCTACAAGGGCACAGGGAGCTATACCCAAGTCAATATTAAATATTACCAAACTAGAAAGATCAGCCTTGGCTTCTTTAAAATCTAATCAAGATCTGGTGATAAAAAATGCGGACAAAGGTGGAAGCATAGTTGTGTGGGATGTAAAATCTTACAAAGGTGAAATTCATAGACAATTGATTAATGGTAATGATTATAAAAACCTTACATGTAATCCAACTCAGAAGTTTAAAAAAGATCTTGCATCACTTTTAGATGGCCTACATGAAGGTCATATTGATAGAAATACATTTGATTTTCTTATGGTTGAAAACCCTGTAATTCCAATTATACATGTTTTACCGAAAGTACACAAAAGTGTTCATGATATCAAAGGTAGGCCAATAGTATCTGGCATAGGTTCACTTTGTGAACCTTTGTCAGAGTGGCTTGACAGCATACTACAGCCATTGGTGCAAGATTTACAAAGTTACTTAAGAGATATGAAACATGTTCTGCAAATTTTTGATAATTTTTTTTGGAAAGATGAATATCAGTGGGTCACAATTGATGTGGTGTCACTTTATTCATCTATCCCACACACTATGGGTAATATGGCAATTAAATATTTTTGGAGACAAAAACTAGTTACACTAGAGAATTTATTCACTATATATTGGAAGTTCTACATTTCTTACTAACCCACAATTATTTTAAATTTGAGGACTCATATTATCTACAGTTGCAAGGGACAGTGATGGGGGCTAAATTTGCCCCCTCATAAGCCAACCTTGTAATGGGTTGGTGGGAAATATTTATGATTTATGATATATGGTGATCTTTATCCCTATTCTCAGTCTATAAAAAGTTATCATCGCTATATAGATGATTTGATTAATATGGAAATGAAATCCATCTTCCATAGATAATTTTGTTGAATATCTAAATGTAAACGAATGGGGTTTAAAATTTACCTTTGAGACACATAAATCTACCATTAATTTCCTTGATTTAAAATTGAATAGTGCAGTTGGCAATAATGGAATAAAAACTATGATATATAGAAAGCCTATATCAGGAAATACTTTACTCCATGGGAAAAGCAACCATCCTCCCAAAGTACCCTAATTCCATTGCAAAAGGTCAGTTCATCAGGACTAAAAGAAATTGCTCTGATGAGACAGATTACTTAGCCCAAAGTGAGGATCTATAACATAGATTAAAACAAAGAGGTTATAAAGATACAGCAATACTAAAAGATAAAATGGAGGTTAATAGTATAGATAGGCATACACTTTTGTTAGACAAGAAAAAATCTAAAAAATCTAAGAAAACTTACGAGGATCAAGTGACGTTTGTCACACAATACTCGTCAGATTACTATGACATCTGCAGAATTATCCGTAAGCACTTACCTATGCTTCAAGCTGATGAAAATCTAGTTAAAACAATTGAGAAAGGCTGTAGATTCTCTTACAGAAGAGGTTGTACTATAGGTAATCAAGTATCCCCTAGTATTCTATCATCATCATTCCAAAAAAATCAAAGCACTTGGCTTGACTCTAAAGGGATGTTCAAATGTGGATATAGTACATGTATCCCATGCACGTTTATCCAAAAAGGTGACATGTTTGATTCTGCTGTCACGGCCAAAAAATATAAAGTCAATTGCTGCGTTAATTGTAGATCTAAAAATGTGATATACCTTATCTGGTGTACGTGCACAAAGAAGCAGTATGTAGGTTGTACTTCTAGAGAAGTTAGAGAAAGAATCAGACAACACCTATCAGACATAAAAAGATCAGATCCCTGCTCAGAAATGGCTAAGCATTTTATATATGCACACAACAGTTCAAATGTGACTTTTAGATGGATGGTAATAGAACAGGTTATGGTACCACCTAGAGGAGGGGATATGAATAAAGTAGTATTGAAACAAGAAGCATACTGGATCTTCACATTGGAATCACGTATACCCAGAGGGTACAACTCAGTGTATGATTTGGTCAATTTTTGGGAATATTTTGTGACCTCTTTAAATCCTTCTAAATATTTTATATATGACAGTAGCTAGCAACAATTGAAATAGATAAGTATCAACTTTACCTAGAGGATACAATTTAATGCACACTTTAGTTTTGTTCCTCTCATTCCCATATCCTCAATATATTTCATATATTTTCATATATTTAATTTATGACAATAGCTACCAACTATTAAAGTAGAAAAGTACCCAATAGGGGTTAATTAACTATCTATACCATGCATGTTTTTTCTATGCTTATTAACTAATGAGGAATGACAAAGAAAATACTTTTGCAATGTTGAAAGTTATGGATTTGTATATTTCATCTTATATAACAAAACTGTGCTGTCAGTATCTTTAAATTGGAACCTCACATGCTTTGTCTTGGTTATGTCATTTTGTCTATTAATATAAGATGAACACATATAAATTCAATTGTAACATTTCAAGACTACGCTAAAACATAACATTATGTTATGTGCTATTTTCTGGTCATGTTTAGATAAATCTGCATACAATTCCATAGAATTTATTTATTTGTTGCATATTTTCAATTTAGTTATACATATCAGTTATTGTTTCTTGTTTTATCTATGTGTTTACATTGAAAAACAGTTATATCAATATATGAATGATTTAATATGTAACCATTCACCTTTTCATGTCTAATTATATGTGTCTTACATTTTAGATGCAATGCATTCCATTCAATTAGTAGTATCCAATAGCATGTCAGTTTTGTTCTTAAATATGGCGGTAATTTTACTGAGCTTAAGTCTATTAATAAGACCATCTGGCCGAAACATGTCAGACGCTTTTTACTGATTATTGTTATACTTTAAACTGGACCATTAAAGCTGGACGTTTTACTACAAAGTTCCGGATAATTTGCCTTTTTTCTTATCTCATTGATTTTCCCCTTCAAAATTATCTGGCACTCGTTTTTGGAACAGTGTTTGAACATTCCATAATATCCCTTATATTTTTGGGTATATTGCATTTGCTGAATCGCTGGAGCACTATACAGCTCACTTTCTTCAGGATTGGCGGAGCGGTAGTGAACACGTCATTGACGTGCTGGGCGGCTTGCTGTCTTGCGGCTACAGACGGAATGAGGACGAAGCTGTTTTCCCCTGGCTTCTAGAAGCGCGGCGGTGGCGGTGCTGTATGGAGGTCTTTGTGATGAGAGAAGCTCATCCCCGAGTACCTGTTTTTCTGCAAGATTCATGAGTTATCTATACGCTTTCTCTATCCAAGGAGTGTAACCGTTTTTGCCCTGCATAAGTGTGCCTTTAAGCCTACCGAGCTACCGCATCCTGATTATTGTTATACCTGACTGCTCCTAGAGAGGGCTCACAGTTTGTGACTTTTATTTCAAGTTTATTTATTTTATGTATATATATTTTATTTATTTTATGTATATATATATATATATATATATATATATATATATATATATATATATATATATATATATATATATATATATATATATATATATGTGTGTGTGTGTGTGAATTTATGTGTGTGTGAATTTATGTGTTTACATATGTATATTCATACATATATACACATATAAACACATATACACATGTATATACACTTTGGAGCCTTTTCCACTCAAATACCTTAAGACTTGAAAAATAATTTTTAATCAATTTTAATATTTAATAATGTTTTTTACTGTAAATATTTTAGATTTCAATGTTCTTCACATAGTAAAAAATGTCTGAGGAAGGGGTGAATGCCCCGAAATGTCACACATTAAAAGGTTGCTGTGATTTAAACCCAGAGAGTGCAATTTTTGGGATCTTTTGCATGTAGTAGTTTTGCACCCTAGTACTTTACTCTTTAGCAAGTGGGAGTGCGATTTTTTTCTAGTTTATATATATATATATATATATATATATATATATATATATATATATATATATATATATATATATATATATACAGGTAGCCCTCAGTTTATGCCGGGGTTAGGTTCCAGAAGGAATGGTTGTAAATTGAAACCCAGTTTATAATGTAAGTCAATGGGAAGTGAGGGAGTTAGGTTCCAGGCCCCTCTCACAATTATCATAAGTAACACCTAAAACATTATTTTTAAAGCTTTTAAATGAAGACTTTAAATGCTAAACAGCATTATAAACCTAATAAAGTAATCATACAACACAGAATATATAATTAAACTAAGTTAAATGAACAAAAACATTTGCTAAACAGCATAATAAACCTAATAAAATAATCACACAACACAGACTTCACTTGCATTTTCCTGCATAGACTTCACTTGCATTTTCCTGCAAACAGTTATTTCTATGCATTCCAATCTGGACTGATTTATAGACAGGAAGATCTTGTTCCTTTGAAATCTGCTCGATAGCTCAGGTCTGGTTAAACTGTTTAATTTCAGCTTGCTTGGCTGCAACACAAGCGGACAGCTCCACCTACTGGCTATTTTAATAAATTCACTGCTTCTCAATGCTTTTCAATAGCAGTCACATGACTGGAAAAAAAAGGTTGTTATTCTGAAACGGTGTAAATTGAACCGTTGTAAAATGAGGGCCACCTGTATATATATATATATATATATATATATATATATATATATATATATATATATATATTTATCAGCTGCTGGAAAGTGCAGTGGTGAATCACGCTAACGTCCAATGACAGCTTGGAACGAATCAGCTGCTAGCCACTTTCTATATGCCATATTGCCCGGGATACATAGGAGGTTCTTATTATTCTCAGGATTTAGATTGTGACTAGGACCCTGGTGTTTATTATTAATTGCAGTGGTTTGAGCTCCCGATTGCTGGTAGTTTTGTTTATTGGTTTAAATAAATCTCAATTGTCACACTTCATAAAATATAACACCTCAGTTTTCTGATTTATCTTATTGTGTTTTAACTTTACCAATGTACAGTAGTGGAAGATCATGTTGACTAATATTGATCTAAATTTGGCTGGAAATTGATTATAAGAAGATTCTGAAACCCCCTGGGATACAGAAGTAGGTCTATAAAGAGACTATAAAGATAAAGACATAAAGCTACATGTATTCATGGGCATCTTGAGACTCACACTTTATCTGTGCCTTTGCTTATTGTGATTGTGTTGGTCAGAGTTTTATTCCTTATTAATAAGATTTGAGCTAGATTGAATTTTATTTAAAAAGAGTGCTTGATTCCCTATCTATTTTTGGGCCATTAATTCTGTTGGTCCTTGTTTTTTTCTTATAGTTTGTTGAACATATACATAGGGTCTGCACCATTGAATCTTTCAGACTTTCAATTGTTATGAGAAAAAATACACATTTATATTAGCCATTTGTTCTGCCCCCCTTTTTGTTTATATATATATATATATATATATATATATATATATATATATATATATATATATATATATATATATATATATATATATATATATATATATATATATATATATATATATATACACACACACAGTATCTCACAAAAGTGAGTACACCCCTCACATTTTTGTAAATATTTTATTATATCTTTTCATGTGACAACAATGAAGAAATGACACTTTGCTACAATGTAAAGTAGTGAGTGTACAGCCTGTATAACAGTGTAAATGTGCTGTCCCCTCAAAATAACTCAACACTCAGCCATTAATGTCTAAACTGATGGAAACAAAAGTGAGTACACCCCTAAGTGTAAATGTTCAAATTGGGCCCAAAGTGTCAATATTTTGTGTGGCCACCATTATTTTCCAGCACTGCCTTAACCCTCTTGGGCATGGAGTTCACCACAGCTTCACAGGTTGCCACTGGAGTCATCTTCCACTCCTCCATGACAACATCACAGAGCTGGTGGATGTTAGAGAACTTGCGCTCCCCCACTTTCCATTTGAGGATGCCCCACAGATGCTCAATAGGGTTTAGGTCTGGAGACATGCTTGGCCAGTCCATCACCTTTACCCTCAGCTTCTTTAGCAAGGCAGTGGTCATCTTGGAGGTGTGTTTGGGGGCATTATCATGCTGGAATACTGAATACTCTGAAGGAAGGGGTTCATGTTCTGCTTCAGTATGTCACAGTACATGTTGGCATTCATGGTTCCCTCAATGAACTGTAGTTCCCCAGTGCCAGAAGCACTCATGCAGGCCCAGACCATGACACTCCCACCAGCATGCTTGACTGTAGGCAAGACACATTTTTCTTTGTACTCCTCACCTGGTTTCCTCCACACATGCTTGACACCATCTGAACCAAATAAGTTTATCTTGGTCTCATCAGACCACAGGACATGGTTTCAGTAATCCATGGCCTTAGTCTGCTTGCCATCCAGAAAACTGTTTGCAGGCTTTCTTGTGCATCATCTTTAGAAGAGGCTTCCTTCTGGGGCGACAGTCATGCAGACCAATTTGATGCAGTGTGTGGCGTATGGTCTGAGCACTGATAGGCTGACCCCCCCCCCCCTTAAACCATTGCAGCAATGCTGGCAGCACTCATACATCTATTTCCCAAAGAAAACCTCTGGATATGACGCTGAGCACGTGCATTTAAATTCTTTGGTCGACCATGGCGAGACCTGTTCTGAGTGGAACATGTCCTGTGAATCCGCTGTATGGTCTTGCCCACCATGCTGCAGCTCAGTTTCAGGGTTTTGGCAATCTTCTTATAGCCTCGGCCATCTTTATGCAAAGCAACAATTCTTTTTTTCAGATCCTCAGAGAGTTATTTGCCATGAGGTGCCATGTTGAACTTCTAGTAACCAGTAAGAGAGAGTGTGAGAGTGATAACACCAAATTTAACACACCTGCTCCCCCATTCACACCTGAGACCTTGTAACACTAACAAATCAAATAACACCAGGGAGGAAAAATGGCTAATCGGGCCCAATTTGGACATTTACACTTAGGGGTGTACTCACTTTTGTTGCCAACGGTTTAGACATTAATGGCTGTGTGTTGAGTTATTTTGAGGGGACAGCAAATTTACACTGTTGTGCAGGCTGTACACTCACTACATTACATTGTAGCAAAGTGTCATTTCTTCAGTGTTGTCACATGAAAATATATAATAAAATATTTACAAAAATGTGAGGGGTGTACTCACTTTTGTGAGATACTGTATATATATATATATATATATATATATATATATATATATACACACACGGGGGGGGGGGGGAATATCACTATGGTTTACTAGTCAGAGGTTAAAATCTACAAGCCCAGAGGGAAAAAGTTACTAATCCACTCAATGTTAAATATAGCAAAAAGTCAAATTTCTAAGTAGTCTGTTGCAATTTCTAAGTCAACTGGGACAAGTGGTCTACTGGAAATATCAAGCACTGTGTGTATATATACAGTGGATATAAAAAGTCTACACACCCCTGTTAAAATGGTAGGTTTCTGTGATGTAACAAAATGAGACAAAGATAAATTATTTCAGAACTTTTTCCACCTTTAATGTGACCTATAAACTATGCAACTCAATTGAAAAACAAACTGAAATCTTTTAGGTGAAAATAAAAAAATAAAATACTTTGTTGAATCAACTTTTGATTTTATTACAGCACTCAGTCTTTTGGGTATGAGTCTATCAGCATGGCACATCTTGACTAGGCAAGATTTGCCCACTCTTCTTTGCAAAAACACTCCAAATCTGTCAGATTGCGAGGGCATCTCCTGTGCACAGCCCTCTTCAGATCACCCCACAGATTTTCGATTGGATTCAGGTCTGGGCTCTGGCTGGGCCATTCCAAAACTTTAATCTTCTTCTGGTGAAGCCATTCCTTTGTTGATTTGGATGTATGCTTTGGGTCATTGTCATGCTGAAAAAGTTCCTCTTCATGTTCAACTTTCTAGCAGAAGCCTGAAGGTTTTGTGCCAGTATTGACTGGTATTTGGAACTGTTCATAATTCCCTCTACCTTGAATAAGGCCCCAGTTCCAGCTGAAGAAAAACAGCTCCAAAGCATAATGCTGCCACCACCATGCTTCACTGTGGGTATGGTGTTCCTTTGGTGATGTGCAGTGTTGTTTTTGCGCCAAAGATATCTTTTGGAATTATTGCCAAAAAGTTCAACCTTGGTTTCATCAGACCATAACACCTTTTCTCACATGCTTTTGGAAGACTTCAGATGTGTTTTTGCTCAATTTAGCTGGGCTTGGATGTTTTTCTTCGTAAGAAAAGGCTTCCATCTTGCAGTCTACCCCAAAGCCCAAACATATGAAGAATACGGGAGATTGTTGTCACATGTACTACACAGCCAGTACTTGTGAGATATTCCTGCAGCTCCTTTAATGTTGCTAAAGGCCTCTTGGTAGCCTCCCAGACCAGTTTTCTTCTCGTCTTTTCACTGTTGTGTCATATGTTCTCCACTTGATGATGACTGTCTTCACTGTGTTGCATAGTATATCTAATGCCTTGGAAATTCTTTTGTACCCTTCTCCTGACTGATACCTTTTAAAAATGAGATCCCTCTGATGCTTTGGAAGCTCTCTGCAGACCATGGCTTTTGTGTAGGACGCGACTAAGAAAATGTCAGGAAAGACCTACTAGAACAGCTGAACTTTATTCAGGGTAAATCAGAGGCAGTGTTCCCTCTAAGGTGCGTGGCTGCGTGGCCGCGCACCTTCCCTTCTGTTGTAGCGCAGGCAGAATATCAGGCCGCGCAGCACCTGCTGTGAGCAGAAGCAGAGAGAGGAAAATGCCTGAAGAACTAATTTGCCAAGTGCCGCCTGCACTGCGCATTGGACCCAGCAATCTGTCACTCATCTAGCCTGATTCTGTGTTCCTGTATACAGCGCTGCTGCCAGCACCAAGCTAATGTACTCGGCTTAAAAGTACATTAGCTCGGTGCTGGCAGCAGCACTGTATACAGGAACACAGAATCAGGCTAGATGAGTGACAGATTGCTGGGTCCAATGCGCAGTGCAGGTGGCACTTGGCAAATTAGTTCTACATTTTTGGGATCTCAGTGGTAGTTTCAGCGAGGGGACTGGACTTCTTCCCTGCCTGCTTTCTCCATGGTACGTCTTTATTTACTGGGTCACTAAACTAGGCAGATCGCTCCTGTCCACTCCTGACTTCAATCATTATAAGAAAGAGGCAGAAGCTCTGCAGAACGCTCAACGCTGCAGTTGTTTTACTGTTTGTTTACATTACATCAACCCCCCTTCCCCTCCTCTGATGTGGTGTTGTCTGGTTATTATCATACTGAATTACGGCTAGGTTGATCTTTGAGGAGAGGAAGGGGTGATGCTCTGGCAACTGAGTTTTATTATAGAAGATACGGCACCACGCTTGTTTAGCTCCATGCTCCACCCCTCCCCTCCCTGTGGAAGACTGAATCAGACTTGTCCCTTGCTTGCAGCAGTAGCAAAAAGAAGGTAGGGTGGCTGTCTCTCAACCAAATATTTAGTGTTGACGATAATATTCAATTTATGCATAAATTCTGAAATTCAACATCAGTGACACCTTTATATAAGGTCATTTTTATCTGGCAAACAAATATAAATAAATATAAGTGATTGAATATGTCTAATATGGAGCTGTGGTCAAAATTGTGTTATATCAACTGCTGTTTAGTATGTAGTGCAGTCACATTGCCTCTTACAATAGATTATCTGCATTTTGTAAATTGTTCAGTGTATATGTGTGTTTATGAGTATATGTGTGTGTGTATATGAGTATGTATATGTGTATCAGTGTATATCTATGTGTTTTTGAGTATGTGTATCAGTGTATATCTGTTTATGAGTGTGTATGTGTGTATCAGTGTATATCTGTGTGTTTATGAGTATGTGTGTGTATGAGTATGTGTGTATCAGTGTATATCTGTTTGTGTGTATGAGTGTGTGTGTATATCTGTGTGTTTATGAGTATGTGTGTGTATGAGTATGTGTGTATCAGTGTATATCTGTTTGTGTGTATGAGTGTGTGTGTATATCTGTGTGTTTATGAGTATGTGTGTGTATGAGTATGTGTGTATCAGTGTATATCTGTGTGTTTATGAGTATGTGTGTGTATGAGTATGTGTGTATCAGTGTATATCTGTTTGTGTGTATGAGTGTGTATCAGTGTATATCTGTGTGTGTATATCTGTGTGTTTATGAGTATGTGTGTGTATGAGTATGTGTGTATCAGTGTATATCTGTTTGTGTGTATGAGTGTATCAGTGTATATCTGTGTGTTTATGAGTATGTGTGTGTGTATGAGTATGTGTGTATCAGTGTATATCTGTTTGTGTGTATGAGTGTGTGTGTATATCTGTGTGTTTATGAGTATGTGTGTGTATGAGTATGTGTGTATCAGTGTATATTTGTGTGTTTATGAGTATGTGTGTGTATATATATATATATATATATATATATATATATATATATATATATATATATATATATATATATATATATATATATATATATATATATATATGCTTACCAGAAGTCCCAGTTTGACTGGGATTGTCCCTGTTTTGAGGCACTGTCCCAGTGTCCCACCCGGTTGTTCATTCTGTCCCAGTAGGGTTGCCCCCTCCGGGTTTTGAATCATGTGTCCGGGTTTAAGACCGCCTGAAACCTGAACACATTATTCAAAATGACCTGACTGTGAGTTTGTGGCTCTCCAGCATAGTTAGATGCTAATAATTTGTTACATACAGGCCTTGTTTAGCTTAACATTGGTGCCCTTCAAAGTTCACATTTAGTAATACAGGCTGAGAGAGCAGCATAGGTTTTTTTTAATTTTGTAGTACTACTTTGTTTATTTTTCTAGTAATTTAACACCCCCTGACCCCTGGTGACCTCACCAGTGATACACCTTTAGGGGACTCATGTGGGTATGACCAGGAAGTGCAGACAGGCAGGATTTTTGGCGTGGATCTTGCTTTACTTCATGCAGGATAACATCTTGGCTGTAATCTTCCTACATTATGGTATAGAGTAGCCTCTTAAACAGCTTTAGCAGGTATGAGTTTCTTTTTTACTTATTTCATTCAATGTTGTATTAATGCCTTATCAGTATCTAGTTCTGTTCCTTAGACACATAAAACACATATTACACTGCAGATATTAAATTGATTGATGTATATGCTTTTCACTATTTTATGAAATTGGTAACAGACATCCCAACTCTCCCGGAAGTTTCGGGAGTCTCCCGCATTGAAAAAGCTGCTCCCTGACACCTGCAAATTAAACACAATCTTCCGGAAATAGCGGTGCCAGAGAAAATCAAATTTATGCCTGCACTTCTCATTTCTATCTCTAGGTGTCACTGTTTCGTTATAGCTTAATGTAAATAGTTACTGCGTTCCTCTCTAGACTTTTCTCCCCCTTCCTGACCTCTAGTGCAGTGCGAGACATAGCAGCAGACCTGATATAGGCGAGTTGTGCAGACTCCCATACTTTATATTGTGCAGACTCCCATACTTTATATTGTGCAGACTCCCATATTTTATATTGTGCAGACCCCCATACTTTATATTGTGCAGACTCCCAAGCTTTATATTGTGCAGGCTCCCAAACTTTATATTGTGCAGACTCCCAAACTTTATATTGTGCTGACTCCCAAACTTTATAGTGAGGTAGTATAGTGAGGGGCGCGGGGGGGGGGGGGGGGGGGGGGCACATCCCTGAAATTAGTTTTTGCAGGTTGGGATGTCTGTGGTAATTATGCTTGATGTTTGGCATTATTTAGAATTTGAGATTTAGATGATTTGTTTGCTCATGTTGTGTATTGTTTGCCATGACAACGTAATGGTGCCTTTTTCACTAGGGTATTATGGTCTATTTAAACTGTGTGATTCACTTCTTGTTTGACTGAGGGAGGGTAGAGTATCCACGAAACATTACGCACATAAAAGCTACTACTTTAAAAGGACCGGTAATAGACATGCCCCCTTGACCATGCCCCTGGCCACACCTCCACTGGCACCGAGCCAGGTGGTCCCAGTTTCACCTCTAAAAATTATGGCAAGCTAATATATATATCTATATATGTGTGTGTGTGTGTGGTGTGTGTGTATATGTATGTATATGTATGTATGTGTATGTATATGTATATGTATATATGTGTATGTATATGTACATGTATATATGTATATATGTATATATGTATATATGTATATATGTATATATATATATATATATATATATATATATATATATATATATGTATATATATATATATATATATATATATATATATATATATATATATATATATATATATATATATATATTACAATTACACACACACACACACACACATAGGAAACAGTGCAATTTATCTCCTGTTTGCAATTTTTTTTTATAAACGTGACTATTGGAAATTTCCACCATGCCTATAACTTGAAAGTCCCTACAACGGCCTATTCTTGTCAGCTGGACCAATTGAATGGCATAAAGTATGCAGTAGCCATGTCTTTTGATTAGGATTTCTGGTGTGGCAAGGTGCATGCAATGAGCATGTGTAGGGTGGCCAGGGTTTTTGTTTGGAGTCTTTGGGCTAATAGGAAATGCAATTTGAGACAGAATCAGTCAAGGGTGACATTCAAGGTGGGACAGGGACATAACTCTAACTTCTTTCCCACATATTTCACAATTGTGCATAAGCATTGGTTGCATTAGTAAGGGGGGTGGCCAGGCTAGTGTGTTGATATATTATTCAGTAATTTTACTATGAGGGGGCGTCATTTCATTCTCGGACCCAGGCAGCACAATGTCTTGCGCCGGCCCTGTATACATACATACATACATACATACATACATACATACATACAAATATATATATAGTGCCGCACACAAGCGGTATCAAGTCCGCACACAGAAAAAAATAATTGCACGCACGGAAAAAAAATTAGAGGGAACATTGATCAGAGGCACTTTAAATTATGGCAGGTGTGTGATGACTCTTATTTAACATGGTTTTGAATGTGATTGCTTAATTCTGAACACAGCTACATCCCCAGTTATAAGAGGGTGTGCCCACTTATGCAACCACATTATTTTAGTTTTTCTTGTTTACATCCCTCCACCTTAAAGATTTCAGTTTGTTTTTAATTGAGTTGTACAGTTTATAGGTCACATTAAAGATGGAAAAAGTTCTGAAATTATTTATCTTTGTCTAATTTTTTTACATCACAGAAACCTGACATTTTAACAGGGGTGTGTAGACTTTTTATATCCACTGTATATATATATATGTGTGTGTGTGTGTTTATTTATTGCAAATTCCTTTGAATGCTTCTGTCCCGTGTATCATTATTATTACCAGTTAGCACACAGGTTGTCAGCTATCATTGAAGACAGATTTACATACTGAATCTGAAATCACAATCTTCACTGACAGCGTCTTTGATTTGTTTTGTTTTAAAATGCAAATGCTAGTCTATATTTATTATCTTCACCAACAAAAAAGACCACTCCTATGATAGTAATCATTTATCCACCAAATGTATCTCTTCCTCTTGTTAATCCTAAACTGTTTGATGGTGCTATTCAAACCAAAGGTCTGAGTGTTCTTTGAGAAAACTGATGACAACACAAAGAAAATAGTCAAGCTTAACAAAAGCAAATTATAATATTTTATTTGCTATAAATAGGAAATCACTGACAATTGGGTATTATGAATAGTTATAGGCCAACATAATCACAAACCCTGAAAGCTATAGTAAAGCAGTCCAGCCCTTCTATCCTGGCAACACATACAACCATCAGTTTCCCTATACCTCACATGCTGCTACACGATATCTTAACCTTATACCATTCTCCCTCCATGTTAGTCTTTAACATTATAGAGAAAAGTTATTATATTTAATCTACTGCTGCAACAAGTATACATTTTGACCTAAGCTTAATTTTTTAATTATTTTTTATTAAAAGGGTAGAGACAACAAACAGAAAGAGCAATTTGCATGAATAGACTACTTATACGTTAATCAGGAGACACAGCTCCACTGATGTGTAAGAGGGAGAAAAAAAATAAATAGATAAACCATAGTTTGGAGAAGCAGCTCTGCATTAATACATATATTCTGGAGACACAGCTTCATCAAACCTTTCATAAGTCATAAATATCTTCTCCCTTCTTGTTTTTTTTTATAACAAGTCTCTTTCCCCCCTTTTTTTTTCTTTTTTTTATTATTTATATAAGGTGTTTAGATTTAATGTTACAAGATATTGCAAACATATATCCATCATAAAATATTATACATCGCCGTTGTATATAGAAAAATAACATATAGTATATGATGTTATATAGCACCGATGGACCCTGAAAGGCATAGTATGGTTTAGCTTTTCCATATCTTTATGTAAAACAATATTTCTTCTATAAGATACGACGAATCCACGGATTCATAATTTACTTGTGGGATATTATCCTCCTGCTAACAGGAAGTGGCAAAGAGCACCACAGCAGAGCTGTCTATATAGCTCCGCCCTTGACTCCACCCCTAAGTCATTCTCTCTGCCTACTCTAAGTAATAGGAAGGGTAAAGTGAAAGAGGTGATAAAATGTTAGTTTTTATTTTCTTCAAGCAAGAATTTTTTATTTTAAATGGTACCGGTGTGTACTATTTTCCCTCAGGCAGCAGATGGATGAAGACTTCTGCCTGGAGGCTGATGATCTTAGCAGTTGTTACTAAGATCCAGAGCAGTTCCCACAGAATGGCTGAGGAGTACTTAAGAAACTTCAGTGTGAGGAACGTTTTTCATGCTATAAGCAGTGAGGTATGTTCAGTCATTTTTTTCTGGAGAGATTGTGTTATTTCAGAATTCGCTGACAGTATCCCCATGAGGGAGAGGGTAAGCAGTAATACTAAAGTATAGAGGGGTATTACTGAGCTTGCATATATGGGCTAAGAAAAAATGGTTGACACTGAGGTTTGAATGTTTGTGGGCAAACGTTTTCATAACTGGGAGTACAAATAACGTTTTTATATCCAGACGTTCAGTTGTTTTGTCAGGCTTTGGCGAGAATTAAGCCTGTGTTTAAACCTGTTGCTCCGCCATGGAGTTTGAATTTAGTCCTTAAGGTTCTTCAAGGGGTTCCGTTTGAACCTATGAATTCCATAGATATTAAGCTTCTATCTTGGAAAGTTCTATTTTTAATTGCTATCTCTTCGGCTCGAAGAGTTTCTGAACTATCTGCATTGCAATGCAAATCACCTTATCTTGTTTTCCATTCTGATAAGGTGGTTTTGCGTACCAAATCTGGATTCCTTCCTAAGGTTGTTACTAATAAGAATATTAATTAGGAAATTGTTGTTCCTTCTCTGTGTCCTAATCCTTCTTCTAAGAAGAAGTGTCTGTTACACAACTTGGACGTGGTTCATGCTTTGAAGTTTTACTGGCAAGCAACCAAGGATTTCCATCAAACATCTTCTCTGTTTGTTGTCTATTCTGGAAAACGTAGAGGTCAAAAAGCTACGGCTACCTCTCTTTCTTTTTGGCTGAAAAGCATCATCCGTTTGGCATAAGAAACTGCTGGACAGCAGCCTCCTGAAAGGATTACAGCTCACTCTACTAGAGCGGTGGCTTCCACATTGGCTTTTAAAAATGATGCTTCTGTTGAACAGATTTGTAAGGCTGCGACTTGGTCTTCACTTCATACTTTTTCCAAATTTTACAAATTTGATACTTTTGCTTCTTCGGAGGCTGTTTTGGGGAGAAAAGTTCTTCAAGCAGTGGTGCCTTCTGTTTAGGCATCTGTCTTGTCCCTCCCGTTCATCCATGTCCTGTAGCTTTGGTATTGTATCCCACAAGTAAAAGATGAATCCGTGGACTCATCGTATCTTATAGAAGAAAAGTAAATTTATGCTTACCTGATAAATTAATTTCTTCTATGATACGACAAGTCCACGGCCCGCCCTCTCAATTTAAGACAGATTATATTTTTTGATTTAAAACTTCAGTCACCTCTGCACCTTTTAGTTTCTCCTTTTTCTTCCTATACCTTTGGTCAAATGACTGGGGGTGGAGTCAAGGGAGGAGCTATATAGACAGCTCTGCTGTGGTGCTCTTTGCCACTTCCTGTTAGCAGGAGGATAATATCCCACAAGTAAAGGATGAATCCGTGGACTCGTCATATCATAGAAGAAATTAATTTATCAGGTAAGCATAAATTTACTTATTTTCCTTTCTATACGTTAGATATATGGCTAACTGAAAATGCTAACAACTTTTATATTTTAATTCTTTACCTCTTTTGACCATATGCACCAATGAATAAACAAACTATATAAATTTTCTACCACCCAATGTATCATTCCCTATCCTACCATCATCTTTTGGTAGGATTAGAGGGGAAAAAATCCCCCAGAGCTCTGGAGTAAAAATAAAACCTTCTCCTCTCCCTCTCTCCTCTCCCCAAAACATCAGCCCACTTGTTCAAATACCCAATTCCCTCTAAACTGTTCTTCCTGAATAAATAGTGTATTATCAAACATTTTAATTATAATTTGTTGTACTGATATATATTTCCCATATCCCAAAGAATCTTATTGTTAGGAATCAATTTAATTACTTGAATTGTACGGAACACAACTGCAGAGGTTTTAACTAATATAAAGGTTGTTTGCACTAAATCAAATGAATCCTCTATGGAAGGAGAGGAATCTGTAGGTTAGTGTAATTTTCTCAGTGGTTATCCAAATCAATCTGAATAAGATGGTTATGCAGATAGATGGTTAATTGATGCAAAGAGTTTCGGTTAGTTTGAATAGAAAAGTTCAGACAGTCATCACTGTTAATAAAGCTTAAGGTTAAGTTCAGTAACTCTTATCATAAACTGTTCGTTAATCAAGTTAGCAAAGTCCTCATTGGTTAAAGGTTAGTAAATGTTTAATACTTTGTATTGTTACAAAACAGTATGTGGAGTTACCGGAAGTTGGTTTAATTTTAATAAGTTCCTTTGAGGTAAAGCAGGTGAATTTCTTAATATATAAATCCTTAGTGCAACTAGCACATACCTGGTAGCCTTCCAAAGGTGATCGGAATGTTATGGGCTGTTGCGGTCTCCTTGTATCTGTTTACCCTGAGCGGTATGAGACGTCTTGCAGCTGTGAGTCACAAGCCGAACTGAAACTGTTCCGTGCACGGTACAAACAGGAAGTGACGTAACGGCTGTGTAACTCGCTTGAATCAGAGCTTTTTCCAGCAAGTAAGAATGATAATGTTGAGGTGATATTCCTTTAGTGGAAGTTGATTAAGTAATTCCTTGATACTTCTGATGATGCTTTGCTACCGGAATCTCTTGTAGTCAGTTATTGTTCACAATTCATAATAAAACTCCTTTTGGCAAATAATAAAGTTGTAGCTTCAATCAATCTTTTGCTAAGTTTAAGTAATAAGTCTTATCACAGAGATAAATCCAAAATACTGAGCAAGGTGCCTTGATTGCACACCTGCTTTAAGGAATGAACAACCAATCAGAAAGGGTTGAAGGAAAGTCTTAAAGGGAAAGTAACAAAACCCTGACATTACCCCCTTCTCAAGGACGCTGTTCCACAGCGGTAGGACGAGGACGGTCCGGATGTCTACGATGGTATAAAGACAATAATCTGGGAGCATTAAGATTAGAGATAGGTTCCCAAGTGTCATCATCTGACGAGTAATTCCTCCACCTAACAAGATATTGAAGTACCCCGTTATGGTATCTTGAATCTAGAATGGATTCCACCTCAAATTCATCATCATCAAGAACTGGGACAGTTGGAGGTAACAGAACTTGATCATCTCTAGTACGGATGTACGGTTTTAACAAAGAAACATGTATTGTAGGGTGAATTTTAATGGATTTCCTTAACGACAATCTGATAGCGTTTTCATTAATAATCTTTTCCACTGGAAAAGGTCCAATGTAAAGAGTAGCCAGTTTCTTCGAAGGTACTTGTAGCTTTAAATTTTTTGTTGACAGCCAAACAAGATCACCGATATTATATTTTGGAGGAACTCTTCTTCGGAGGTTATAATAGTGCTTTTGACCTTCTTGAGCTTTTTGGATGTTTTATTTGATATGTTCAAAATTTTCTTGTAAAGAATTAAAGATATCATCAACTAAAGGTGAATCTGGACATCCTTGAGATGACATATTAAATTCAGGATGATATGCGTAATTTGAGTAAAAGGGTGTCATCTTTGTGGAGGAATTAACTGAATTGTTGTAAGCAAATTCTGCCATAGCTAAAAACTTCATCCAATCTGTTTGATGGTATGAGCAATAGCATCTGATATAGTGTTCTAACCATTGATTTAATCTTTCTGATTGTACATTAGTCTGTGGGTGGAAAGCAGTGGTGTAACGATGGTTTATTTGAGTCAATTCACATAATTTCGTCCAAAACTTTGACGTAAATTGTGTTCCCCTATCTGTAGTAAGAATAGGGGGAATTCCATGTAGTTTCACAATATTGTCAATAAACAAGTGAGCTGTTTCTGAAGATGTGGGGAGTTTATGATAAGGGATGAAATGTGCCATTTTGGTAAAAAGATCAATAACAACTAATATGGTAGTTTGTTTGTTAGAAGGTGGTAAATCAACAATAAAGTCCATTGACACATGTTGCCATGGTCTTCCTGGTATTGGAAGAGGCATAAGAAGCCCATAAGGTGCCTTTCTTTCAGGTTTAGAAGTAGTACAAACTTTACAGGTTTTGATGTAATTTTGAATAGTGGATTTCATTTTAGGCCACCAAAAACTCCTAGACACATGTTCATGGGTTCTATTCACTCCAGGATGACCTGAGAGTGGGGAGTCATGACATGAATGTATTACCTGCATTCTCATATGAGGAGGTAAAAACATTTTAGTTCCGTGATAATAAATTCCTGAAGATTTAATGAGAGTGGGTACAGGAGTTTCAGGAGTCTTCCTGCAATAGTCTCTGAGTTCAGATATTATAGGTGCTGTGAATCCAATGAAACAGTCTGATGGAAGAATGGACTTCCTGAAAGGTTCATTATTTGGTCTCTCTGGGCAACGGGATAAAGCATCAGCTTTTCCATTTTTGTCCGCAGGTCTGTAAATAATGTTGAAATTGAAACGATCAAAATAAAGGCTCCTCCGGGGGGCGGAGCCAACTACCAAAGAGGAAAGATGTTCTTTAGCAGAGCTCCTGAAGCCTAATAGCTAAAACTTTGATTTGTGGAGTTCTAAGAGTCTATACATCTTCCCTATCTCGTTGCTGGCATGGAGGTCTCTTCCACACACCTTACTCTTCTACTGGAAGGCCTGTTTGAGAAAGCTGACAGTCATTATCGCAGCTTGCAGGCTATCTTTATAGAGCTACGCACTCAAGATGGCGTCTCCTCTCTACCTAGCTCAGACACCTATGAGGCGGATCGGACTGAAGATTCACTGCCTACTCGACACTCTGCAGACCGACCGCAAGCAAGGCAGTCCAGATTGGGAATAATCAGCACTTTACCTGAGTCTTCAAGTAGGGACCCGGCGCAAACAAGCACAGCTGATCCGCCCCACATGGCTACTGCTGTATCGAGACCAGCGGGATCTATCCAGAACAAGGCTGCGCGGCGTCCTTATCTAAGCCTGCTTAGGGCATCAATACCTACCAATCTTAAGGCACCAGGCGTTGCAGGAGACTACAGAGAGCACTTATATCTGCTACTTAAGGTACACACCACTTTACTGAGAGAGGCTTGGGTAGCGAAACAGTCTTGGCTTCAGAAACAGCTTACTCTGTGTGGCTTTCCTTTGCTGTCAATCCAACCCACTGAAGAGAATTGCCCAGAAGAGAGCACTGCTAGAGTTGGAGTGGGTTAGAGGGGCTCCTTGCAAATTATCACAGACCTCCCTCCTAATGCCCTGGGTCTGACCTGAAACCGTTATATAATCACCTTGCACTGGGACTTAGCTACTGAACTTTGTACTGTCATTTGAGTGGCCTAGTGAACACGGAGCAGAGGGAAGGAGAAAAGGTGAACTATGACTTTGTCCTTATAAAGTTGGTTATGTTAGAAACTACAGAAGCGGAGAGAGTCTAAAATGTGTACTTGATATTACATGTGTACTCCAGGTTCTAAGTGCATAGTTAATTGCACTCACTGAGACGCAGCCGACAAGACTGAATGTTTGCACAAGCTATCAACACTGGCTACACACTTAATGTTATTTTAGAAATTGAGGGACACTCAGGGCTTATGGAACTTTACAGGTTTCACTGTTTAAATAGAACTTAAGTGTACAAGATATGTTATGCAAATACCTTTTCTTGTTAAGATTTGTTTGATTAATGTGAATTAGAGTGTTTGAATCTGGATATTTAACCCCTATGATATACGCTTAGCATTAGAGATGGCAGAAGGGAGCGCTATAACACCACCTTCCTACGCCAGATATAGTCAGTCTCAGCTTAGGTTAAAAGTTATTTTTTTTGTCTTGTTGCTCTGCATTAGCTCATATGTTAAGGGTCATTTCTATGTTTACTATATCAGCTTATGGAGTACATTGGATTGATCAATGTAACTATATAACCTAAAAAAAAAAAAAAAAAAAAAAAAAAAAAAAGATAATAGAATATCTTTAATATACCTTATGATATATATTTAGCTTCTGTCCTATGTACCTAGGTGCGATAAGGGCCGTTAAGTATTACATAGGCTGTTAAAATGCAGATTATTTTTTTATGTATTAGGAAGAGATCCCTAATTATTGTATTTATGTAACATGATACTTGCAATAGGGAATTTCTCTAAGATTTTATGCTCCCATGTCTTACACCTGAATAATGTATTAATCTGAGCTTACAACTTAGACATGGTTATACATTCCATGATAATATTTTCTATATACAAGTTTTTCTAATGGTGGGGTTTATGATGTTTTACATGTCTATCTAAACCTATGTGTTTAAACTGGCTATTGAGTAAGATCAAGTTTGATTATGTTTATGTTTTGCCATAAGGTTATTAGGCATGTTCACTTTGTGGTATGTTTTGTATCTTGCCTTACTACATATAACTCACACTCCACATACTCTTCACTTCCACCACTACCAAATCATCACCCTATCTAGAGGGGTACTCTAACTTCACCAACCGAGCTCACCCTCACTTAACCTTAACAGTACTTGACCGGACCACCTTACTCATACCCCCAACAAAACTCCGTACTTTGCTTGCTTATTGATACCATAAACTAATCTCTGCTTCTTTCTCTGGCTCCGCCCCTCTCTCTTCCCCCCCATATCCCTTATTAACTCTTTCACCTCTCTTTTAAGGCCCTCTGCCTTAATTCTTTAATCCCCTCTCTTATCTTTTCCTCTTTTTCAAACCTAAGCGGCTCTTGTCCGCTGTAATTCTTTGCCCCCTCCTCTTTCTACAAATCACAATTACACCACCAGACTAATGTCTATAACCTGACCAGCTCCAGAATTTTTTGTGAATAGTCCTTCACCGCCGAGCCCAAGGGTGTGAATAACTAGCCCCCTGACCCACCTCTTCCCTTACCCTTTCGTTCATATAGCCTACATTTCTGGTATCTATTCTCTCCCACAACTGAAACTTAGGAATGGAAGGTCTTAGATGCCTATCTCTGAATGTACAGGGGCTTAATTCTCCAACTAAATGCAGCCTACTATCCAATCACTTACAAAAACACAAAATAGATATAGCTTACATATAGGAGACTCATTGGATACAAGACTCTCCCCTATCCCGTACATCTAAAAGGTTTCCCATGGTAATTGAGGCCTCTTTTGAATCAAATTCCAGAGGGGTAGCTATTTTACTCCTTGCTTACCCCCTCTCACCAAAACCACCCTCTCTACCTTAACCCCAATCCCACTCCTACTTTCTGACCCTCCACCCTTGGGCCGGCATTACAGACGTGACCAGGAATTACCCCCCTGGATTTTAGACACTTCAGTCGCCTTTTTCTAAATACTACTCTTGGACTCCCTGGTCTTGATGGTGTAGATATTATTAAAAATACATCCTCTCTATCTCTCATCATAGAAAAATAAGACATCATTTTCATCACCGAAACATGCGTAATCGATGTAGATGAAAGAGAATGTAGACTCAGATACTATAACATAATTGTTTTAATTAACTCGCACTGTACTAAATTTTCCTCAAACTCTTTAAATGTCTGTAAGTGCAGATAATAATGTAATGTATAACGTTACGTATGTTCATGTTTATGTTTTGCTCTACTATTGTCTTAATAAAAAAATTTAAAATAAAAAAAAAATAAAGGCTCCAACGTACCTGGCGGGCTGAAAGAGTTTTATTGTTTTGTAAATATTGCAAGTTTTTATGATCCGTATAGATATTGATTGGTAATTTTGTTCCTTCAAGGAGATGTCTCCAATGTTCTAATGAACGACGTATGGCCAGCAATTCCTTATCTCCTATGGCATAATTTCTTTCAGCAGGAGACATGACTTTAGAATAATAAGAAATAGGATGTAATGGTTCCTTTAAAGATTTTTGTTGTGAAAGTACAGCCCCAATAGCAAAATCTGATGAATCTACTTCTAATGTATATTGATAATGAGGATTAGGAAATTGTAATATAGGGGCAGTTGTGAATTTAGTCTTTAACAAATTGAATGCTTTATTGGCCTCAGAATCCCAAGAAAATGATGTTAAACTGCCAGTTAATTTGGTTAAAGGTTTAACCACTGTAGAAAAGTTTTTAATGAACTTTCTATAGTAATTAGAAAAACCTAAAAAACGTTGTAACTCCTTTTTAGACTTTGGTACAGGCCAATCTTCCACTGCGGTAACTTTTTCTTTTTGCATTTGGATACCATTTGGATCAATATTATAACCCAAAAATGAAATATGGTTAATATGAAATTTACACTTTTCTTGTTTCGCAAATAATTTATGTACTCTTAATCTTGAAATCACCCAGCGAACATGTTTTATATGTTCCTCTTTGGAACTGGAGTAAATGAGGATGTCATCCAGATAAATGACTACGCACACATCCAACAAATCACGAAATACATCATTAATGAAATGTTGGAACGTGGCAGGGGCATTACATAGCCCAAACGGCATGACAAGATATTCAAATAAGCCGTATCTTGTTCTGAATTCCTTTAACCACTCATGGCCCTCTTTTATCCGAATGAGGTTATAAGCCCCTCTTAGATCTAATTTAGAGAATATTTTGGCTTCAGATAATCTTTCTATCATCTCTGGAATGAGGGGTAGTGGATATCGATTTTTTATTGTAACTTTGTTTAATTCTCGATAATCAATAATGGGTCTGAGGGATGAATCCTTATTACGAATGAAAAATATTCCTGCCCCAGCAGGAGATGTGGAAGGTCTAATAAAACCCTTTTTCAAATTATCGTCCAAATATTCCTTTAAATGTTCAAGTTCAGGATGACTTAACGGATATAAGTGCCCCACAGAAATTCTGGCTCCAGGTTGAAGCTCTATGGGGCAGTCGTAACTCCTATGTGGAGGCAAATTCTCGGCCTCTGTTTTACTGAAAACATCTTTGAAATCTTTATACTCATCAGGTAAAACATCAATTTCTGAATTAGTGTGTAACAAGAATTGATTACGGAAACATGTATCTTTGCAATAATCTGAAAGAAACTTTATTTGAAATGGGAACCAATTAATACAGGGGTTGTGAAGTTGAAGCCACTTCAAACCCAAAACCAAGGTGAAATGAGGAGAAGGTAATACATCAAAATAAATCAATTCATTATGACCTGAAATAGTCACTGAGATAGGAACTGTCTCTTGTGATATAGGTCCTGAATTCATAGTAGAACCATCTATTACTTTGATGGGAATAGGAATTTTCTTAGAAATGAGAGGTATTTTATTCTTGAGACAGAATTGGTGATCTATGTAGCTTCCAGAAGCTCCTGAGTCTATGATGGCATCTTTAATCGTCAGAAGGTTTTGATCCAGCTGTAGAGAAAGGGTTAGAGTACAGTAAGGGTTATTTTGATTCAATGGGGTTTTGATAGAAGATAATAAAAAGCTGGACTTACTTTTCTTATTCTTTAGGAGTAGAGTACAGTCTTGTACCATATGTGATGCACTGGCACAATACATACACAAATTTTTTGCTTTTCTTCGCAATTTCTCTTCTGGACTAATAGGACCTCTCAGGAAGCCAATCTCCATTGCCTCAACTTGTGACTTATTCTGGTGAGATGGGTAATTAACAACTGAAGAGGTATTAGTTTTAGGTTTTGATTCAAATGAAAATCTTTCTGCCTTTCTTTCCCGAAGGCGTCGGTCAATTTGAGTAGCCATTCTCATAAATCCCTCAAGGGTTTTAGGTAACTCAATGCGAGCAAATTCATCCTTCAATGCCTCTGATAGACCCAAACGGAATTGGTTACGCAGGGCCACAGGACTCCATAACGAATCCGTGGAAAATTGTTTAAAGTCTGTGATATATTCCTCCACGGGTCTTTTTCCTTGTTTAAGACTCCTCATGGAAGTCTCAGCAGTAAGCTGAATATCAGTATCTTGAAACAGTTCATCCATAGATGAGAAGAAAGCATCAAGAGACCCCAATACCGAATCTTCAGTTTCAAAAAACCTATCAGCCCAATTTCTTGGTTCACCTCTAAGGAAAGATATCGTAGTCATCACTTTTACTCTCTTAGTGGGGTACGTGCGGGGTTTCATTAGAAACAATAAATGACATGCGTTTTTAAATTGTCTGTAAGTCTTTCTATTCCCTGAGAATGGTTCTGGTAGGGATACTTGTGGTTCAGGAAACATTTCCATTTGGTTTCCTTTTACAGCAATTGAATCTCTTATAACATTCCTTAAAGCAACATTTTCAACTTGTAAATCATGAAGGCCTTGAGCCAATTGATCCACCTTTTGTGACAAATTATAAACAATCTGTGGTAATTCTGCTGGTTCCATGTTTTAGGGCTCAGTATTATGTTAGGAATCAATTTAATTACTTGAATTGTACGGAACACAACTGCAGAGGTTTTAACTAATATAAAGGTTGTTTGCACTAAATCAAATGAATCCTCTATGGAAGGAGAGGAATCTGTAGGTTAGTGTAATTTTCTCAGTGGTTATCCAAATCAATCTGAATAAGATGGTTATGCAGATAGATGGTTAATTGATGCAAATAGTTTCGGTTAATTTGAATAGGAAAGTTCAGACAGTCATCACTGTTAATAAAGCTTAAGGTTAAGTTCAGTAACTCTTATCATAAACTGTTCGTTAATCAAGTTAGCAAAGTCCTCATTGGTTAAAGGTTAGTAAATGTTTAATACTTTGTATTGTTACAAAACAGTATGTGGAGTGACCGGAAGTTGGTTTAATTTTAATAAGTTCCTTTGAGGTAAAGCAGGTGAATTTCTTAATATATAAATCCTTAGTGCAACTAGCACATACCTGGTAGCCTTCCAAAAGTGATCGGAATGTTATGGGCTGTTGCGGTCTCCTTGTATCTGTTTACCCTGAGCGGTATGAGACGTCTTGCAGCTGTGAGTCACAAGCCGAACTGAAACTTTTCCGTGCACGGTACAAACAGGAAGTGACGTAACGGCTGTGTAACTCGCTTGAATCGGAGCTTTTTCCAGCAAGTAAGAATGATAATGTTGAGGTGATATTCCTTTAGTGGAAGTTGATTAAGTAATTCCTTGATACTTCTGATGATGCTTTGCTACCGGAATCTCTTGTAGTCAGTTATTGTTCACAATTCATAATAAAACTTCTTTTGGCAAATAATAAAGTTGTACCTTCAATCAATCTTTTGCTAAGTTTAAGTAATAAGTCTTATCACAGCGATAAATCCAAAATACTGAGCAAGGTGCCTTGATTGCACACCTGCTTTAAGGAATGAACAACCAATCAGAAAGGGTTGAAGGAAAGTCTTAAAGGGAAAGTAACAAAACCCTGACACTTATAATGTGTATTTTTGATTGTACATTTACATCATACTGTTCTAAAATCATTTGTTGGTGTAGACTTCTTAGGAATACTCGAAAACTTGTCTTTTTTTAAATACACTTTTTAAAAATTAAGTTTCTTCCTATCAAAATAACAGTAATTAAGAACCTAGTTAACTTGCCAAATGTATCCCCTTTTAGGAGAAATAAAATGTCAATGGCTGATGAGGTTATTTTTGTTGTACATTTTTTTTAACCAATATGTGATTTTTAACCAGTAACTATTAACTTTGGGGCAAGAGAAAACACAGTGTACCATATCTGCACAATGGAGTCTACATTTTTTACAGAAATTATCATTGTAGTTTTTCCATTTAGACATTACATATGGTGTTAAATAGTATGTGTGACATAGTATTTTTATTTGAGATTCTCTCCAGCTTGACATTAAAGTTGTTTTTCTAGTTCTTTTCATGCTAGATCGAAAGGATTCTTTTGTGGTATTACTTTCAGGCAGTAATCTTACCCATTACCCATAAAAAAATGTGTTTATTTTATGGTTGTAAAATATTTTGTATAATATTGAGCCCGAAGTAATACCAGAGGAAAATAAGGTAATACTAGGTTTTAGATTATCCCATTTATCTGATTCGTATATGGAGTTTCCTAAATTGTTACAATAGCGTCTAAGCTGAAGATATAAGTAGAACTGTTTATTTTAACAGCTATATTTATTTTTCAGGTAGTCAGAATCCGGTATAATATTTCCTTCTATATCTATTATTTGATAAAGGTGTGTTAATTCCTTTGTTTGCCATTGGTTACAAGTATTACAGTTAATCCCGTTGTGCTTAATATGTAGATATTTTGAAAAATGGAAAAAAAATTGCCATATTATGATCAAACTAGTCCTAAAGCCCGTTCACACGGGCCATTTTTTGCAGGGTACAGAGGTCCCACCCCTTGCGCTCTCTCAATGCCCCTCTCTTTTGCTCTCTCTCCCCCCTCTCTTTTGCACTTTCTCTCCCCCTCTCTTTTGAGATCTCTCTCCCCCCTCTCTTTTGCGCTCTCTCCCCCCTCTTTTGCGCTCTCTCTCTCCCCCTCTTTTTCGCTCTCTCTCCCCCTCTCTTTTGTGCTCTCATTCTCACCCCTCTCTTTTGCGCTCTCTCTCACCCCTCTCTTTTGCGCTCTCTCTCCCTCCTCTCTTTTGTGCTCTCTCTCTCCCCTGTCTCTCTCCCCCCTCTCTCTCTCTCTCTTCCCTCTATCTCTCTCTCTCTCTCTCCCCTCTATCTCTCTCTCTCTCCCCTCTATCTCTCTCCCCTCTATCTCTCTCTCTCCCCTCTATCTCTCTCTCTCTCTCCCCCCTCTCTCTCTCTCCCCCCTCTCTCTCTCTCTCCCCCTCTCTCTCTACCCCCTCTCTCTCTCCCCTCTCTCTCTCCCCTCTCTCTCTATCTCTTCCCCTCTCTCTCTCTCCCCACTCTCTCTCTCCTCTCTCTCCCTCTCTATCTCCCCCCTCTCTCTCTCCCCTCTCTCTCTCCCCCTCCCCCTCACCTCTCTCTCTCTCCCTCCCCTCTCTCTCTCCCTTCCTCCCCTCTCTCTCTCTCCCTCCCCTCTCTCTCTCCCTCCCCTCTCTCTCTCCCTCCCTCCCTCCCCCCTCTCTCTCCCCTCTCTCTCTCTCTCTCTCCCTCCTCTCTCTCCCTCCCCCTTCCCTCTCTCACTCCCTCCCCCTCCCCTCTTTCACTCCCCCTCCCCTCTCTCACTCCCCCTCCCCTCTCTCTCTCTCCCCCCTCTCTCTCTCCCTCCCCTCTCTCTCTCCCTCAACCTCTCTCTCTCCCTCCCCACTCTCTCTCACTCCCCCTCCCCTCTCTCTCCCTCCCCTCTCTCTCTCCATCCCCTCTCTCTCTCCCCTCTCTCTCTCTCTCCTCCTCCCCCACTCTATCTCTCTCTCTCCTCCCCCTCTCTCTCTCCTCCCCCTCTCTTTCTCTACCCCCCTCTCTTTTGATCTCTCTGTCCCCTTTCTTTTGCTCTCCCTCCCCCTCTCTTTTGCTGTCTCTCCCCCTCTCTTTTGCTCCCTCTCTTGTGCTCTCTTTATCTCCCCTCTTGATCTCTCTTTCTCCCCTCTTGATCTCTCTCTCTCCCCTCTTGATCTCTCTCTCACCTTTCTTATCTTTCCCCTACCCCCTCTCTCCCCTCTTTTGAGCTGTTTTGAGCTCTCAGACTGCACAGCCTTTCACGGCCCGCCTGGCCACGCCCCCTCATGGCCCTCGCGCTCGGCCACGCCCCCTTCACGCTCGGCCACGCCCCCGGCCACGCTCGGCCACGCACACTTCTGATCGCACTGCAGAGCAGAGACTTAGGGACTCTCAAAGGCCAGGTGTGTTTGTCCTCGTGCTGTGCTGTCTACTGCGCATGACAGCTTCGGACAAACACACTTGGCCTTTTATTATATAGGATTCTTAATATTTTCTAATTTCTTGATTTTACAAGGGAGTTTTTTATATTCTATGTGTATCAAATGCATTTAGTTCATAAGGTTTTTACCATATTTTTCTCTAAATCTAAATTAATAAAATTATTATTTTCTGTTAGCCATGCCAATATAATTTTTGCCAAAATTGTCCAGTTATATATTTCTATATCTGGTAATCCAAGCCCTCCCCATTCATTCGATATACCTAATTTTGAATAAGCTAGTTTTATTTTTTAATCTTTCCAAAGTAAAATATGTAATACTTTTTTGAGCCTACTAATGTCTTTACTCTTAATTATTGGTGGTAAATTTTGAATTAAATATAATATTTTGGGGAGAGTTATCATTTTTACCCTATTTATTTTCTCTGAAAGAGAAACTAGTAAATGTGTCCATCTCTTAATCTCAAAAATAGCGGGTCATAGTTTAATTTCTATCATTCTCCTGGTAAGCTCAATTCCAAAATAATTTATATAATTATTTGCAGTTTTAAAAATTTGGGTATTCATAGAGTTTTTTTGTTTGATTAACCACATAATTTCTGATTTTCCTTTGTTAACTCTATATCCTGAAAAAGCAGCAAATGTATCTAGAATTCCTTTTATTTTAGGTATCTGAGATGAAGTCTTTAATAAATAGTAACATATTGTCTATGTATGGTGCAACCTTTGATTCATTATTTCCTATTTGTATTCCACTTATATGTAAGGACTCCGTTCCACCTTTTACTTCCTTCCATATCATCACATGGTTTTCCAGCCTCACCTGTATTTAAGTGATCACCTGACAGCAAACAGGTGCTTAGTTATTGCACCTAGTAGCTGTTCCTTTCAGCATTGCTGTACTCTTGCTACTTCGTATGAAACAAGCTCCTTTGGATTATAAGTCTCCTCCAGCACCTGCCTGTTTTGCAGGATCTCAACTCCCAGCTATTATCATCTGCTTAGTACACAGGAGTTATGAGCACAGCTCCATCTACTCACCTCCGGAGCCTGTACTGTGTGCCAAGGTAAACAAGCCTGAATCTAACTGCAGCATCTCACTTCTCTGTGCTGTATACGTTACCCAGCGCTTCCACTTCAAAGCCGTTAGTGACACGCATTCGGCTTATGGAACTTGTTCCCCCATCTACTCACCTTTGGAACCAGTGCTGCCCTGTCAAGTTAAACACGCCTAGAGCTAAAAGCAGGAGAGGTCATTCCGGGAGTGTATATGTTACACTGTGTTTCTACTTCAAAGCCATTATTGACACTAACGTGGCTTACCGGGCTCCTCCCCCCGCACCTCAGCTGACTCCAAAACTAATGTCACACAGTTCTGTCGGCTCCTAGGAACTCGGGGGTTTGCACTCTCGTTCTGTCAACAGTTCAAGGGTATCGACCTGTATAACAACTGGTGATTCTGTACCTACTGTTTACTTCCTGATCTCTGTGCTGCAGAACTGATACGGTTCAGGACTTAAGGCAGTCTACTGCTCTACTCACAGTTTCACGCTTACACTTAACCCCTTCCTGCGTGTTCCTCCTCCACCAGTGCTACATATTATAGACTGGCACTATCTCTGCCACATAACTTTACTTTTTGGCAACTGGGAATCAGTCTGGCTGCACTAAGTTTAACAAAGAAGCGTCATACTGCCTTGAATAAGCAGTCTGGGAACTTTATTGTTAAGTTGCAAAAGATTGCTTTGCTATGCAAGTTCTGAATACCTAAAACAACAAATTCCCTAAAGGCTGCATGGTCTATGCAAATCAATAGCCCAATAGCTTTGGTGATACAAAATAACCAATTTTTTACGTCTGCAGTTGCGATCCTATTTACATTGTCTTAACAGACATTACAGAATAACTAAGCCTGACATGGATCCAGCAGACCTACCCCAAATCGTCTACAACCTGTCACGAGTGGATGAACTCAGTCAAGATCTAAGGGATCTAAAGGTTGAGAATGAGACCCTAAGGAAGGTTATTAAAGACGCAGCCCTATATTATCCTCTCTGCAATCCTTTCTTGCTGTTATGGATGAACTGTACTCTGACTCAAATTTACAACTTACCGCTGAAAGTAAAATGAGAAAATTGAAACAAGGTAACCGTCCTGTTGAAACTTACATAACAGAGTTCAAACAACATGCGATAGATTCTCAATGGAACACCATCACCTTGAGAAATCAATTCCGCCTAGCTCTCTCAGATCTAGTTAAAGACGAACTTGCCCGTACAGATCTCCCAGACACTTTGGAAGCCCTTATGAGACTTTCTATGCATATTGATAGGAGACTCCGGGAGAGAAAGTCCGAACGCCAATATGGAGATTCCTCATACAAAAGACCGGTCCATCCTACACATGTCTCTGTACCTTCCCCTTCATCTTCTAGCAGCCCTGAGGCCATGGAGATTGGTTTCTTCCATGGGCCATTAACCTCAGAAGAAAGTTTAGAAGGAAATCCAAAGGCCTGTGTATGTACTGTGGTATAGCATCTCACTCTATCCGAGAGTGTCCTTCCCTACATAAGAACAAAAAAAGTAAGTCCTTCTCTAATTTGACTTCTTTGATTGTGCACAATAAACCAGTTCACTGTATTCTACCTCTCTCTTTACAGTGGGACTGCAATCACACGAGAGAGGCCATAATTGACACAGGGGCACAAGGAAATTATATCGATACGGCTATTGTGTCAAACAATAAAATACCACTCATAAAAAAATTGTGTCCTGTTTCTATTCGTGTTGTGGATGGCTCTGAAATTTCTTCTGGTCCTATTACCCATCACACGATTCCCATTCCCGTAACAACCCCCGAATCACATCAAGAATATATCACCTTTGACGTCATCATGTCACCGCTTTTCCCCATTGTTTTAGTGTTACAATGGCTTCGTCTACATGAACCGGTGATAAATTGGAGTACTCTGGAATTGAAGTTTAAATCACCTTACTGCCGGCAAACCTGTTTAAACCATGCTACCTTGCTACAATTTACAGAACAAACTTGTATACCAGAAGTTTACAAAAAATTCACAGAAGTATTTAGTAAGAAAGAAGCAGATAGTCTACCGCCACATCGGTCTTATGACTGCCCAATTGACCTGAAACCTGGCACAACACCCCCATATGGACATCTCTATCCTCTGTGTCAACCTGAGCTTGACCATCTAAAGACCTACTTGGATGAAAATTAAAAAAAAAGGGTTTATCCGCCCCTCAGTTTCTCCAGCAGCTGCTGGATTCTTCTTTGTTAGGAACAAAGATAACTCCCTCCCTCCTATTATCGATTTTAGGGAACTAAACAAAATAACCATTAAAAACAGGTACCCCTTACCACTCATCCCCGAACTCATTGAACGCCTTCATCATGCAAAAATTTTCACTAAACTGGATTTAAGAGGGGCCTACAATCTGGTCCGAATTAGAGAAAGAGACGAGTGGCTGACCACCTTTAGAACCAGATATGGCCTCTTCGAATATCTGGTTATGCCGTTTGGTTTCACCAATGCTCCCGCCTGTCAGGGATTTTTCCCTGTTGTGTTTGCCATGTGCTGCTGGCAGTCATTTTACTTACCTCTCTTCCTGACTATGGTGCATTGTGGGGGATGCTGCTCAATTGCTGCACTTCCTTTTATGACCAGACTGGTGTGCATCATCCGTGTGAGATAGGATGCAGTTTTAGAATTGTGATGTCATCACTTATTATTTAAAGGGCCTCTGTTCAGTATGCTTTGCCTTTGCGTTGTCTCAGACCTGTTTGTGAAAGTTCCTGTGTATTACCTGGCTGCCTGACGTCCTTCCTGGTTCCTGATCCCTGGCTTGTTCCTTACTCTGCTGTTTTCCTTGTCCCTGATTCTGGCTCGTCTGACTTTTCGCTTTGGCTCCTGACTCGGCTCGTCTGACTACCAGCTCCGGTTTTGATTCCTGGCTTGTTATTTGACTCATGGACTTTTTATTATTTTTTGCTGTTAATAAAGGTGTGATTATTTTTGCACTTCTCGTCTCTGATTCCTGGCCCCCTGACATTACGCAAAGGCCATGAATTCTGATGGTGCTAATAATCCACCTTTACCTGCCATAATTTCCAGGATGGATGTACAGGATCACCGCTTGGATCAATTTACAATAGCCCTGCAAACCCTGCTGACTTGCACTGCACATTTGGACCAAAGTGTCCCGCAAGTTATGGCTGCTCCTGTTTCCGCTGCTGCACCTATGCCTACCAGGAGCTTGTCCAGTTCTGCACCTCTACCTCAGCGATATGGAGGTGATCCTATTCAATGCAGAGGGTTTTTGAACCAGGTGGGCATTTACTTTGAGATGTTACCTCAGGCGTTTCCCTCTGACAGAGCTAAGGTGGGATTTCTCATCTCGTTACTCTCTGACACAGCTCTTGCCTGGGCTAATCCCTTGTGGGAGACTAATAAACCTGTGATTTCAAATTACCCTGAATTTGTGGCCTCCTTTCGAAGGGTATTTGATGTTCCGGCTCGCTCCTCCTCTGCTGTTAAACGACTCATGTCCATTCAGCAAGGTACAAGAAATGTTGCTCAGTATGCTATTGAGTTCCGTACGCTTGCCACAGAGGTAGTTTGGAAAAATGAAGCCCTTGTTGCCGCCTTCTTTCATGGGCTCTCTGATGCGATTAAAGACGAAGTTGCTGCCAGAGATTTACCAGAGGATCTCGAGGCATTGGTGTCTTTTTTTTATCCTAATTGACATCAGACTCAGAGAGAGGCCCTCTTTCAAGGAGCGCTTGTGGAAGACTCCTGTTCCATTGTCTCCTACGTGTTCGTTCCCACCCATGCCTCCTTCTCCTCCCATGCCTCCTGGTCCCGAGTCACCAGGTACTGCTGAGCCGATGCAGCTGGGATTCACACGTCTCTCCGTGGCGGAGAGGGCCTTTAGGAGGAGGGAGGGGCTCTGCCTCTATTGTGGGTTACAGGGCCACCTTTTGAAGTCTTGTCCTACACGGCCGGGAAACGCTCACACCTAAGGTCCTGTCGGGGGCAGACCTTGGGTGGTTTATCCTCGTCCCCGGAACCGCTTAAGGAGAAACCTTTGGTCATGGTTGTCCTTTCCTGGGTGGACTCCTCCATAGTCACTCAGGCTCTTGTTGACTCCGGTGCTGTGGGCTATTTTATTGACAGTGCTTTTGTATCAAAGCACTCCATTCCTGTTTTGCCTCGGTCCGTTCCGCTTGCTATTGAGGCCATTGATAGCAGGCCCCTTCAGCCCACTAAATTTTGTTGTGGTCCCCGCAATGTATTTCCACTTGTCTTCGGAAACCAGTTAAAGTCTTGTGCACTTCTTCGGTTTCTCAATTGCCAGAAGAGTACCGAGAGTTCCTAGACGTGTTTGACAAGGTGCATGCCGGTACGTTGCCTCCTCACCAGTCTTACGATTGTGCCATAGACTTGAAACCCGGAGCCATTCCTCCTCAGGGCCGGGTGTACCCTCTGTCTGTTGCAGAGAATTCTGCTATGGAGGAGTATGTTGCCGATGCTCTGTCACGGGTTATCATCCACAAATCCTGCCCTCCTGCAGGGGCTGGCTTCTTCTTTGTGAACAAAAAGGGTGGCGAGTTAAGACTATGTATCGATTATAGGGGTCTTAATCGTCTTACCATTAAGAATGCTTACCCTATTCCGCTCATTACGGAACTCTTTGACCGCCTCTAGGGAGCTAAGGTCTTTTCTAAACTTGATTTTGAGAGGAGCGCACAATCTCGTTAGGATTAAGGAGGGCCACGAATGGAAAACAGCATTTAACACCAGGAGCGGGCATTATGAGTATCTTGTAATGCCCTTTGGCCTATGTAATGCTCCTGCTGTTTTTCAGGAATTTATTAATGATGTCCTACGAGATATGTTGCAACAGTGTGTTGTGGTGTACTTAGACGACATCCTCATACACTCACCCACACTTGAGGTTCAGCGTTCTGATGTTACACGGGTTCTTCAGAGACTACGTGAGAACGGACTGTTTTGTAAACTCAAGAAATGTGAGTTCCATCAGACTCAAGTAACCTTCCTAGGTTATGTTATCTCCATTGCAGGGTTCTCCATGGATCCTGACAAGTTATCTGCAGTTCTGCGGTGGCCTCGCCCAGTTGGTCTTCGGTCTACTCAACGTTTTTTAGGGTTCGCGAATTACTATAGAAAGTTTATTAAAAACTTTTCTTCCTTGGTCAAACCTATCACAGAAATGACCCGTAAAGAGAATGATCCACTCCATTGGTCACCTACTGCCATTAAGGCCTTTGATAGTCTTAAGACTGACTTTGCTGACGTTCCAGTTCTGGCTCACCCTAACCCTGTCCTGCCTTTCATTCTTGAGGTCGATGCGTCTGAGACTGGAGTAGGTGCCCTCTTGTCTCAACGTCCTACGCCTGACGGTTCCTTGCATCCGTGTGGTTTCTTCTCTAAGAAATTGTCTCCAGCGGACTGCAATTATGAAATTGGCGACAGGGAATTACTGGCCATAATTTTGGCTCTTAAGGAATGGAGGCATCTTCTCGAGGGTACTAGCGTGCCAGTGCTCATTCTTACTGACCACAAGAATTTAACTTATCTATCTGAAGCAAAACGTTTGTCGCCCCGACAGGCCAGATGGGCACTATTTTTGACTCGGTTTAATTATGTGGTCTCCTACCTGCCTTGTAGTAAGAATGTTAGGGCTGATGCCCTCTCTGGACAATTTTTGCCTCTGTCCAAGGAGGAGTCTGTACCTACTCCTGTTATACCTCCTGACCATATTTTTGCTACCATACGTACTAATTTGACTTCTCCCTTGGGGGAGGAGATCCTGGGTGCACAAACCAATGCACCTCCTGAGAAACCTAGTGGTAAGTGTTTTGTTCCTGAGAATCTTCGAACTAAACTTTTGCACACTTACCACTATCCTAAAGCCGCAGGTCACCCAGGCAAGAACCAAATGATTTGGCCTGTCACTCGACAATTCTGGTGGTCAGGTCTTTGTTCTGATGTTGCTGCGTATGTTGCCTCCTGCTCAGTTTGTGCACAGAATAAGACTCCTTGATGTCTTCCTGTGTGTTTTCTTCAACCTATTGCTAATGGTGAGCTTCCTTGGACACATCTTTCCATGGACTTCATTGTCGAGCTCCCTGTTTCCAATGGCAATACTGTTATCCTTATGGTGGTTGACCGTTTTTCTAAAATGTCACATTGCATTCCCTTGATGAAGCTGCCTACAGCTCAGGAGCTTGCTTCAATTTTTGCCCGGGAGGTCTTCCGTTTACATGGGTTACCCAAGGAGATAGTGTCAGACTGTGGTAGCCAGTTTGTCTCCAGATTTTGGTGTTCCTTTTGTGCTCAAATGGGGATCCAGCTTTCCTTCTCCTCGGCATATCACCCTCAATCCAATGGGGCTGCAGAACGGTCTAATCAAGCTCTGGAACAGTTCCTCCATTGCTATGTCTCAGATCACCACAATAATTGGTCTGAACTTTTACCTTGGGCAGAGTTTGCTCGTAATAGTGCTATTAATGCTTCCTCCAAGATATCCCCGTTCATGGCGAATTATGGGTTTCAACCATCCTTGTTGCCCGATTCATTCATGTCTCAGGGTATTCCGGCTTTGGAGGAGCATCTCCAGCATCTCCGTTCCATGTGGGTGCAGATTCAGGATTGCTTTCATCGTTCTATGCAGCGCCAAAAGTTCCAGGCTGATCGTAGGCGTCTGCCCGCACCTTCCTACCAGGTTGGTGAAAGAGTTTGGCTGTCCTCCCGCAACTTGAACCTTCATGTGCCTTCCAGTAAATTGGCTCCCCCTTATATTGGTCCTTTTTTAATACTCTGACGGGTTAATCCTGTCTCCAATGTTTTTCATGTCTCCCTCTTGAAACAATTGGTTTGTAATCTGTTTACCACTGTGTTGCCTCGTCCCTGTCCTATCTTTGTTGACAACCATGAGGAGTATGAGGTCAGCAGCATTATTGACTCTCGTATGTCCAGGGGCCGTGTACAGTATTTGCTTCACTGGAGGGGCTACGGTCCGGAGGAGCGTTCTTGGATTCCCTCCTCTGATGTTCATGCTCCCGCCCTCCTCCATGCCTTCCATGCCCGTTTCCCCAATAAGCCTTTTGTCCTCCTGCGGGAGAGAGGTCGTTGAAGGGAGGGTACTGTCAGGGTTTTTTCCCTGTTGTGTTTGCCATGTGCTGCTGGCAGCCATTTTACTTACCTCTCTTCCTGACTATGGTGCATTGTGGGGGATGCTGCTCAATTCCTGCACTTCCTTTTATGACCAGACTGGTGTGCATCATCCATGTGAGATAGGATGCAGTCTCAGAATTGTGATGTCATCACTTATTATTTAAAGGGCCTCTGTTCAGTATGCTTTGCCTTTGCATTGTCTCAGACCTGTTTGTGAGAATTCCTGTGTATTACCTGGCTGTCTGACGTCCTTCCTGGTTCCTGATCCCTGGCTTGTTCCTGACTCTGCTGTTTTCCTTGTCCCTGATTCCGGCTCGTTTGACTTTTTCGCTTTGGCTCCTGACTCGGCTCGTCTGACTACCAGCTCTGGTTTTGATTCCTGGCTTGTTATTTGACTTGTGGACTTTTTATTATTTTTTGCTGTTAATAAAGGTGTGATTATTTTTGCACTTCTCGTCTCAGTCTGATTCCTGGCACCCTGACATCGCCACCTTCCAGTATTTTATCAATGATATTTTCCATGACCTGCTGGATACCTGTGTTGTGGTGTACCTTGACGACATCTTAGTGTACTTAAACACTCTTGAGGAACATGTGAAGCATGTAAGTTGGGTACTCTCCAGACTCCAAGTCCATCGGCTATATGCTAAGCTAGAGAAGTGTGTCTTTTATACCTCTGAAATAGATTTCCTCGGTTACTCCATTGGTCCTAGAGGCATCCAAATGCAGGAAAACAAGGTAGAATCTGTAAGACAGTGGCCACAACCCACGAACAGGAAGGAGCTCCAACGTTTCCTCGGCTTTAGCAATTACTATAGGAAGTTTATCAAAAACTTCTCCAATAAAGCTAAACCAGTCACCAGACTCACCAGCTCCTGCATACCTTAACAATGGAATAAGATGGCGAGTGAAGCTTTAAACTCCCTAAAGACCTCTTTCATCTCAGCACCGATTCTACAGTTCCCTGATCCTACCCTTCAGTTTATCCTGGAAGTGGATCCTCTGATCACGCTCTTGGAGCTGTTCTCTTGTCAGGTAACATACTCCTCCTGCTCTGCCTATGTACTGCACCTTTAAGACCTGCAGCACTTAACCTCCTTTCCCTATATAAGGCTCCTCCTTGTTACAGATCATTGCTTAGTATTGCAGAATATCTTTGTGGTCCTCTGTGAGCCTTCGCCATTTGTGAACGCTGTTCACAACGTCTAGTTCATCTGACTTCAGTTGTTTGCACTACCTCCTAATTTGCTATTGTGCCTTTCCTGTCTAAGGTTATCCAGCTCTTAAAACCTTCCAACTGAGCCTCAACAGACTTACCTTCTTTTCAGCCTGATACCTGATCTCTGCGAGCGGAGTCGCTCTGCCTCCCTGACACTCTGCTGCGCTCAGTGCCGGAACGCGGTGACGTCATCCGCCAGCTGCGTACCTCTGCCACATACAGCAGGCCTGAAGCCCTGCTTGATCTCCGACATTGGCCTCTCTCACCTCCGTTCTACGTTCGGTAAGCCCAGTTCCTTTCAATAACTTTGAGCTGCTAAGTTGTTTGGCTAACACGTATACCTCAGTGCACTGAATCCTTAACTTACCCTCCATATGCAGCTATTTGTACTCCGATATTACCCTACCTATGCTAGTTCTACTTTTTATAATTTGTTGCCTTTACCCCCAGATATATACAATTCTGATGTTTTAACCATATGATATCAGTACAACCATTTTTTATCAGGTAGGCTTGTAATTTCCCCTGCTGCTATATTTTCTATCACAGTGTCTAACCTGACACATGTGGCAGCTATAGGGTGCAATTGCAAACTACACCTGTAGATAAAACATTGCATGTTGTGATTATTAGTACCACATTGTTGCGCAGGTTTTTCATATGTTCTCTATACTGATCACTAATGCAAAACACCCTATAATTGTGTCTGACCTCCTAGCAGTTGTGGTCCTTAATTCTAATCATATATATATCTCTTAGATTCTTGAATCCAGTTTATCCTGACAGAATACTAAGCCCTCAACTATGGACCCAGCTGGGATGAACACTCATGTGCAGAACCTTACTCAGAGGGTTGATCTGCTTACAGAAGCTTTAAATTCCTTGAAAGTTGAAAATGACACTATGAAAGCATACATCAGGGATGTTGTAGATAAAAGGGTTCCCATACTTGAGCCCCAGGTTAGTACCCCAGAGAAGTTTAGTGGTGACAGGTCACAATATAGAGACTTTAAGAATGCCTGTTTGCTTATGTTTTCTTTGAAACCCCATACATACCCAAATGATAGAGCAAGAGTTCTTACGGTTATTTCCTACTTAAGGGGAGAGCCTCGCTCATGGGCTAACTCCTATTTTGAGAACAACGACGACATTCTGAATTCCCTGGAGAATTTCTTTACTGCCATGGGTCAACTTTAAGAGGACCCTTATAAACAACTCACGGCGGAAAACGCCATGAGAAATCTGAAACAAAAGAAAAGAATAGTCGAAGACTATATTACAGAGTTCAAAAGATGGGCTAAGGACTCACAGTGGAACAATCTCTCACTGAGAAATCAGTTTAGGTTGGGCCTTTCAGATGGCATAAAAGATGAGCTCTCCAGATCCGACTTACCCCATACTCTTGAAGAATTAATGTCACTTAGTATCACCATTGACAGACGTCTCAGAGAGAGACAACAGGAGCGCTCTTACCATGATAATTACCCTAAAAAACTAAATATACCCCCAGTCACCAAGTCCACACCTGAACCTATGGATATAGGCTTCATTAAAGGGCCTTTATCCCCTGAGGAGAAGATCAGGAGAAGGTCTAACAATTTATGTTTATATTGCGCTTCAGAGATTCACACTGTCAGAGACTGTCCTTCCCTGCAGAAACAGAACAAGGGTAAGACTTCCATTCAACCTTTTTGTTGTACCACTCAACAGTTACATGTTCCATACTTACACTTATCTCTTCTCTTGCAGTGGGACTCTCAGCGGGTCAACGCTTCCGCGATCACTGACTCGGGAGCAACAGCCTCATATATCGATAGTGTATTTGCTCACACAAATAAAATACCTATAGTGAAAAAAAAGTCTCCTGTTTTATTAAGAGGAATTGATGGTAACCCCATTCCAACCGGTCCTGTAGAATTTCACACTATTCCTTTGCTTATCTCCTCTACCGACCATCATAGGGAATATATCACATTTGACATCATTCCTTCACCCATTTCGCCTATTGTGTTAGGTATAAAATGGCTCCGTTGTCATAACCCTCAAGTAGATTGGTCAACTCTGAGACTTACCTTTAACTCAACCTTTTGTCTCTCCACTTGTTTTCCAGCTACTGCTTTGCAGACATCTGAATGTCCTGACATTCCCCAGCTCCCTGACGTTTATCAGGATTTCGCTGATGTTTTCAGTAAAGCAGAATCTGAAAATTTACCGCCCCATAGACAATACGATTGCCCTATAGAGATCATGCCAGGTTCTGAAATACCTACAGGGCATATTTATCCCCTTTCCAATCCAGAACTTTCACATCTAAAGTCCTACTTAGATGAAAACCTCAAGAAAGGGTTTATTCGCCCCTCTACCTCTCCAGCTAGTGCAGGAATATTTTTTGTAAAAAATAAGGATGGTACACTCAGACCTATTATCGACTATCGACAATTAAACAAAATCACAATAAAAAACCGATACCCATTACCTCTTATTCCCGAGTTGATAGAGAGGTTAGAGGGTGCAAAGTATTTTACTAAGTTGGACTTAAGGGGTGCTTATAACCTCATTCATATTAGAGCTGGGGATGAGTGGCTGACGGCATTCCGAACCCGCTATGGTTTGTTCGAATATGTCGTCATGCCTTTTGGGCTCTGTAACGCCCCTGCAACTTTTCAGCACCTTATCAACGACATTTTTAGGGATGTATTAGATGTTTTCATTGTCATATATCTTGATGATATTTTAATCTACTCCAAAACATATCAAGAACACATCTCACATGTTAGGCAACTACTTTCTAGACTCAGGGGAAACAACTTATACGCCAAGGCAGAAAAATGTCTTTTTAACACACAGTCCATATCTTTCTTGGGTTATCAGATCTCTCCCAATGGTATCTGTATGGAGGACAAAAAGGTTGAAGCAGTCTTGAATTGGCCCATACCCAAAACTAGACGCCAGGTCCAATCCTTTATGGGTTTTGCGAATTTTTACTGCAAATTTATAAAAAACTTCTCCAGGATAGCTCTTCCTCTCACTTCCCTCACTAAAGCTAACACATCATTTAAGTGGACACCTCAAGCCCAGTCTGCTTTTGAGTTGTTTAAACAGCTATTCACTTCTGCTCCAATACTCCGTTTTCCTGACCCTAACTTGCAGTTTGTACTCGAGGTCGACGCATCTAATCATGCTATTGGAGCAGTTCTCTCGCAAAGAGAAAATTTGACCAAACCTCTCCATCCTGTGGCCTTTTACTCTAAGACATTAAACTCTGCTGAACAAAATTACCCCATAGGTGACAAAGAACTTCTAGCCATAAAACTCTCCTTAGAACATTGGCGACACCTTCTTGAAGGGACTTCAATTCCCACTCTCATTTACACAGATCATAGAAATCTACAGTACCTGAAATCCACTAGAACATTGTCAGCCAGACAGGTTCGTTGGAATCTTTTTTTTTCTCGATTCAACTTCCTCATTACTTATCGACCAGCAGGAAAGAACCAAAAGGCTGATGCTCTTTCAAGAATTGGAGATCTCTCTTCTTCCCCACCAACAGTTCGTTCAGTGATACCAGAAAACAACTTCATATCGTTTGCAGTTGATATGTCATCTGTTCTTAAAAGAGAACAAACTAAAGATTTGACAAAACCATTACAACTCTTACAAATCAATGCTCAAGGCCTTTATTCCCACAACACTAAACTATATGTGCCACCATCTCTCCGAGCCTCACTTCTTCGTTCTGTACACGACTCTATTCTCGCTGGTCATCTAGGTCTCCACAAGACCCAAGAATTGGCCAACAGGAATCACTGGTGGCCAAGTATTTCATCCGATGTTAAGAATTTTGTCTCCTCCTGTCCTACCTGTACCATCTCCAAGAAGGATAAACATGCTCCTTATGGTCTCTTATTATCTTTACCAACACCAAAGAGACCTTGGTCTGAAATCGCTCTAGATTTCATTGTGGATTTACCCTTATCTTCTAAGAATACAACCATCCTAGTCGTGGTGGATCTCTTCACGAAGATGTGTCACTTCATCGCTTTCCCCAAACTTCCTACTGCATTCGAGACCGTGCAGCTACTCATCAAACACGTCATAAAACTTCATGGCTTACCTCTTTCCATACTTAGTGATAGAGGGACCCAATTTTCTAGTAAGTTATGGTACCAATTTTGCAAGACTTTCTCTATTGAAAGAAAACTGACAACTGCTTATCATCCTCAATGCAACGGCCAAACCGAGAGATGTAAATCAGTGGCTGGAACAATTCCTAAGATTATACTGCTCCAACAATCAAAATTCCTGGTCTGACTTTCTCCCCTATGCAGAATTCTGTTATAACAACACGATCCATTCCACTACTGGAATGTCTCCATTTTTCGCAAACTATGGGTTCCACCCTAATTTCCATCTAATCCAATCCTCTAACACTACCTCGCCCAGTATTTCTGAGTTGTCTGACAACATATCATCTAACTTCAAAACCATCGAAACCGCCATAATCAACGCAAAAGAGGTACAAAAGAAGTACTACGACAGGCATAGACGTCCTCCACCTGTCTATACTGAGGGTGATCTTGACTGGCTCTCTACCAAACACTTACGTCTGAACACTCCTTCTAAGAAAATGTCTCCTCTCTTCGTCGGACCATACCCAATATCACGTATTATCAACGCCAACGCCGTCCGTCTAAAACTCCCGGATACACTCAGAATTCATCCAACATTCCATGTCTCTCTCATTAAACCCTATAGGGACATTAGAGAACCTGGACCTTCTGCAACTAACACACCTGTCTCCATTGACCCTACTTTGGAGTATGAGGTACGTTCTGTGTTGGATTCTCGTGTTCGTAGAGGTCACTTGGAATACCTCGTACATTGGAAGGGTTACTCTCACAACGAGGATTCCTGGGAACCAGCCAGCAATATCTCAGCTCCACGCTTGCTTTCTCAATTCCATCAAAGACATCCTGATCGTTCGCAGCCTTGAGCCCCGGAGTGGCTCCTTGAAGGGGGGATCCTTTCAGGTAACATACTCCTCCTGCTCTGCCTATGTACTGCACCTTTAAGACCTGCAGCACTTAACCTCCTTTCCCTATATAAGGCTCCTCCTTGTTACAGATCATTGCTTAGTATTGCAGAATATCTTTGTGGTCCTCTGTGAGCCTTCGCCATTTGTGAACGCTGTTCACAATGTCTAGTTCATCTGACTTCAGTTGTTTGCACTACCTCCTAATTTGCTATTGTGCCTTTCCTGTCTAAGGTTATCCAGCTCTTAAAACCTTCCAACTGAGCCTCAACGGACTTACCTTCTTTTCAGCCTGATACCTGATCTCTGCGAGCGGAGTCGCTCTGCCTCCCTGACACTCTGCTGCGCTCAGTGCCGGAACGCGGTAACGTCATCCGCCAGCTGCGTACCTCTGCCACATACAGCAGGCCTGAAGCCCTGCTTGCTCTCCGATATTGGCCTCTCTCACCTCCGTTCTACGTTCGGTAAGCCCAGTTCCTTTCAATAACTTTGAGCTGCTAAGTTGTTTGGCTAACACGTATGCCTCAGTGCACTGAATCCTTAACTTACCCTCCATATGCAGCTATTTGTACTCCGATATTACCCTACCTATGCTAGTTCTACTTTTTATAATTTGTTGCCTTTACCCCCAGATATATACAATTCTGATGTTTTAACAATATGATATCAGTACAACCATTTTTTATCAGGTAGGCTTGTAATTTCCCCTGCTGCTATATTTTCTATCACAGTGTCTAACCTGACACATGTGGCAGCTATAGGGTGCAATTGCAAACTACACATGTAGATAAAACATTGCATGTTGTGATTATTAGTACCACATTGTTGCGCAGGTTTTTCATATGTTCTCTATACTGATCACTAATGCAAAACACCCTATAATTGTGTCTGACCTCCTAGCAGTTGTGGTCCTTAATTCTAATCATATATATATCTCTTAGATTCTTGAATCCAGTTTATCCTGACATCTCTCTCAAAGAACAAGCTTAACACAGCTGCTTCATCCTGTGGCGTTCTACTCCAAAATATTATCTCCTGCTGAGATGAATTACTGCAGTGGAGAAAAAGAACTCCTAGCCATCAAACGCGCATTCGAACATTGGAGACATCTGTTGTAAGGCACTATTCTACCAATCATCATTTACACTGACCACTGCAACTTGGAATTCCTTCAAAAAAACAAAACACTGTCTGGCAGGCAAGTCCAATGGAGCCTGTACTTCAGCAGGTTCAATTACCAGATTATATACAGACCCGGATCTAAAAATGGTAAGGCCGATGCGCTGTCTAGGAAAGATCCAAGACCTCCAAACACTCAAGAGCCTACTTCAATCATACCACCAGAGAAATTCCTGGGACTGATGCCTACTTTTGAGACACAGGTTCAAACAGCCTTACAAACTGATAAGCACATACCCCATCAACATCTTACCTACAACAACAACCTATACTATCATGGTACCAATCTATATGTACCAGAAAACCTTAGGAATTACTTAATCAAACAACATCATGACCCCCCCCCCACTACTTGGTCATCCGGGTATCAAGAAAACCAAAGATCTACTAGCTAGAAGCTATTGGTGGCCAAATATGGAAACTACAATTAAAAATTACTTTCAAACTTGCACCATTTGCATTACTTCCAAACAGGAAAGAAATAAACCTTATGGTCATCTCATACCGATAGATATTCCCGAAAGACCTTGGGTTCATCTTGGCATGGACTTTATCATAGAACTGCCCGTAAGTTCTGGACTAAACACCATTTTAGTTGTTACTGACATCCTTACAAAGATGGCTCACTTTGTTCCGTTTCATAAGTTACCCACTTCCACTGAAACAGTGCAACTGTTCTTGAATTCTGTTGTTCGTTACCATGGACTCCCTTCCATCATAAAAACTGATAGGGGTACACAGTTTACCTCAAAGTTCTGGAAAATTCTCTCACATCATCTACAAATCTATCACGCCTAAGCACAGCATTCCATCCACAAACCAATGGCCAAACCGAGAGGTTAAATCAATGGCTTGAGCAGTACCTTCGCTGTTACTGCTCATACCATCAAACTGAGTGGGCACGATACTTATACATGGCGGAATTCGCTTACAACAACTCCATAAATAGTTCAACGAATCTCTCTCCATTTTATGCCAATTATGCATATCACCCTACCTTCTCGCCTTCTCGTTACAGAACCTCGAGACACCAAACTCTCCCTCTGTTGATGACCTTTTGCAATCCCTAGCAGAGAACTTCTACTTTCTACGCAAGAATATTCAACATGCTCAAGTTGTACAGAAAAAATATTACGATTTACATAGAAGACCTTCTCCACCTTATGCTGTTGGCAACAAGGTTTGGCTTTCAACGAAAAACATCAAAATGCCTGTTCCCAGTAAAAAATTAGCAGGACTGTTCATTGGACCATTTTCCATCTCTCATGTCATCAACTCTAATGCGGTGACGCTTGACCTTCCCTCTTCGCTGCCTATTCATCCTACCTTCCACGTCTCGCTCCTTAAACCAGCTTCAAATGATCCGTCTATAAAATCCATCCTCCCACCGGTACAGGTACCCTTAACCAGGCAGACCTATAGTCTCGAGTATAGGGAGTCTATGTGAACAAGCGAGTAGATTTTGTGACCTATATTTACGAGATATAGTGACTTCCCTCCATTCCTATACCAGGGACACAATGGACATACTTGGGAAAATATATGACATAACAGTTGATACAGAAACTCTATTAATAACCTGTGATGTCGAGTCACTCTATACGTCTATCAAACATGACAAAGGCTGTGATGCAGTCAAATATTTCTTGGACATGCAAGCTAATGACAAAAAAGAACATAATGATTTTATAATAAAATTATTACACTTTGTCCTCAAACACAATTACTTTGTATTCACTTACAGACACAGGGGACCGCTATGGGTTCTAGCTGTGCCCCCACATATGCGAACATCTATTTGGGGTGGTGGGAGCGTGAAATAGTTTTTGGAGAGGATATGTCACAGTACACACAGTACATAAGCATGTGGAGTCGCTATATAGATGATTTGTTTATCATCTGGACAGGCAGCATAAATAAATTCAAAGAATTCATATCAATTTTAAATACTAATGATCTAAATTTAAGATTGACCTGTAATACAAGTGAGTCCAAAGTTGAATTCTTGGATGTTATGATCTATAAAGATGAGAGAAATATGCTGAAAACTGATCTATTTAGAAAAAAGACAGCAACAAATTCTTTGCTACAATATGACAGCTGTCATACTACACAAACTAAAAGAGCAATTCCTACTGGGGAATTCCTCAGAATCAGGAGGAATTGTACAGATGATGTTGTTTTCATGAAAAGAGCGAAAGAGCTCAAATTGCGTCTGAAGGAGAGAGTTTACACAAGAAAAATTATGATTGGCATTCCAACGTGCCAAAAGAACCTCAAGAGACTCCTTACTCATACCTAAAAAGAAAAACACAAAACTTGATGATACTGTAAGATTCATTACAACCTATAACTCAGAACATCAGCACATTCATGAGATACTTAATAAACATGTTAACATCTTGAAATCAGATCCAGTTTTGGCTAATTGTATAGGCCAAAGAATTAACACCAGCTGGCGCAGAGCACCAACAATAGGGAACAAACTGGTACAGTGTCATTTTATTAGGAAAATACCAAGTACCAAAAGATTATGTGGAACTTATGCTTGTGGCTCATGTAGCTTCTGCGAATATATACATGATGAAAGAGAATTTTCTACACGTGCTGGAACCAAACGGATGCTTGGTTTCGTTAATTGTAGGACCAAAAATGTGGTCTACTGTTTACTATGTGAATGTGGTTTGAGATATGTGGGTATTACGACCAGAGAACTACGCACCAGAATAGGTGAACATATCAATAGCATTAAAAATTGCATTACTGATATAGGTAAAAATAAAACACTCACTCCGGTAGCAAGACATTACCTAAAGAAACATGGTCCTAGACCACGACTAAAAGTCTCTGTATTACAGGTTATAAAACCAGGCATAAGAGGAGGAGATATAGAACAAATTTTGCTCCAATCTGAATGCCGCTGGATTTTTTGGCTTAATACCCTTACACCCAATGGGATTAACGAACTGGATGGATTTGCGGCATTCCTGTAAATGAACAATAGGTGACTTTTAATGTGCATATAGATCAATAATCCATGACAGAAGGAGCAGTAACACTATTGTAATAACTCATATAGGGATAAACTACCATACTGGCATGAATGATAGTCCTATACTTGTAGCAGATGACGTTTGGAAATTACAGTACAAAATAAATTATGATTATAACCACTGTAATAAGAGATACACTTTAGCATATTTCATCTTATGATTGCATAACAATACTCTTTGCTTTTATAAATAAGAATAGTGTGTTCAATTTAAGCCAATTGGTGGATTAGTGTTGACATTATTCGTTTATTATCGTTTGTTGAAAAACGCAATTAAATTTGGTTAATCCACTAATGGGCAGGATCTGCACTATAGTGATAATATTGGCTGAAATATTGCAAACAATGTCCCCCCCTTTTTTGGTTTGCTATTTGAAATGTGATACGCATTACGTGATATTATTCATAAATCTTACATATAGATTTTTGATATCAAGCTATTTTATGCACTTAATCTACTAGGGACACACAAGAAGATTCCGTTTCAATAGAGTCAATATACTTATTCGTGTTAAAATTACTCTTTTCTCTGACAGATAAGAAGAGTGTGTCTTATTTAAGTCAATTTGTGAATGAGTTTTGACATCATTCTCTCGTGATCGTTTTTTTAAAAACGCAACTAAAATTGAAATTTTCTATCAATATACATGGAGAGGCATTAGAGGAGGAGATATAGAACAAATGCTGCTCCAATCTGAATGCCGCTGGATTTTTTGGCTTAATACCCTTACACCCAATGGGATTAACGAACAGGATGGATTTGCGGCATTCCTGTAAATGAACAATAGGTGACTTTTAATGTGCATATAGATCAATAATCCATGACAGAAGGAACAGTAACACTATTGTAATAACTCATATAGTGATAAACTACCATACTGGCACGAATGATAGTCCTACCTATACTTGTAGCAGATGACGTTTGGGAAATTACAGTACAAAATAAATTATGATTATAACCACTGTAATAAGAGATACACTTTAGCATATTTCATCTTACTAATGAGTGCATAACAATACTCTTTGCTTTTATAAATAGGAATAGTGTGTTCAATTTAAGTCAATTGGTGGATTAGTGTTGACATTATTCTTTTATTATCGTTTGTTGAAAAACGCAATTAAATTTGGTTAATCCACTAATGGGCAGGATCTGCACTATAGTGATAATATTGGCTGAAATATTGCAAACAATGTCCCCCCTTTTTTGGTTTGCTATTTGAAATGTGATACGCATTACGTGATATTATTCATAAATCTTACATATAGATTTTTGATATCAAGCTATTTTATGCACTTAATCTACTAGGGACACACAAGAAGATTCCGTTTCAATAGAGTCACTATACTTATTCGTGTTAACATTACTCTTTGCTCTGACAGATAAGAAGAGTGTGTCTTATTTAAGTCAATTTGTGAATGAGTTTTGACATCATTCTCTCATGATCGTTTTTTGAAAAACGCAATTAAAATTTAAATTCTCTATCAATATATATGGGGAGGTTTTATTTATTTATTTTTCTACATCAATAGAGAATTTACATTCGTGTGATATAGGAAGGATGTTGACATCATTCTCTTATGATCATTTTTTGAAAAACACAATCAAATTTTCTATCAACATACATGGAGAGGATTTATGCATCAATTGAGGATTTTCCTACGTGTGACATAGGAACGATGAATCTCATTATATGTGTGTTGAAATGTGTGAATGAAAATCTGTCATTGGTAATGAACGCAGATTTTTGTATTGTAAGACACTTTCGAATCCAATTGGTGGATAGAATTAATCTTTGACCAGGTGGGAGTGACAATTTTGAGTAAGCTAGACTGACATCTTTCAATGCTCCTGACACCTATTACTTGATTTTGAAACAATGTAGCGAATATCTAATATCTTATATTACAAAATTGTTTCAACATGTTACTAGCCTGACATCTGCTTGATACGATCATGTGATGAAACCAATTATGTTAAGCCTCTTGTGATAGGCTGCATCTAGAGGTGTGTGCTTAGAACCAATTTCTATTGGTCAATGACGATACAAATACCGGGTTGGGGCCCTGACTCTGGTTAGCCTCTGAGAAAGCCGTGCTAGCGGCGAAATGAACATCAGGCATTGTCTGTGTGCATGAGACTTGCTAATTTGTGTTTACCTGGGACCTTTCTAAGCTCATATTGATGTGGCAATTGCCTTCCTTAATCAGTCAATTATAAACCGTTTCCTCTCCTGCTCTAGATACCAGTATTGCTCAGATTAGGTAATGTTGTTGGGGTCAATCCCCTTTTTAGATTAGCTTTAGAGCAATCCGTGTATTCTCTGAGCCCTGAGGGTTACGGTGTATTTGAACTATTACCCAGGGAAGTAATTCTGTTTTTGAAGTCTAACACACACAGTCCTGATCTGTTTCTTAATCTCAGTTTTAAATGTATGTCTCACATATTTATGTTATACATTTGGTACTATTTACCACCCTTTTTATTCTATCATTAGTAAAAGTTACGTTTTAATAACCAGTTCTTGACACAATCCGGTTTTCAATGCATACTGTTACTATATAGTGTTTTGTGAGTGCTGGGTACTGTCAAACTTCTCTCTCTTTTTTGTACCCTTAGATTCCGACTCCTATGAGGTCCAAGATCTTCTGGATTCCAGAATCCACAATGGTGAACTGCAGTATTTGGTGCGCTGGAAAGGCTACACTCCTGAAGATGACACTTGGGAGCCTTACACCCATATAAATTGCTCCCAGGCTTCTCTCTCGTTTCCATAGATGATACCCTCATAGACCGAAACATCAAGCCGAGGATCGGCTTACTTGAAGGGGGGCATTTGTAAGGACTCCGTTCCACCTTTTACTTCCTTCCATATCATCACATGGTTTTCCAGCCTCACCTGTATTTAAGTGATCACCTGACAGCAAACAGGTGCTTAGTTATTGCACCTAGTAGCTGTTCCTTTCAGCATTGCTGTACTCTTGCTACTTCGTATGAAACAAGCTCCTTTGGATTATAAGTCTCCTCCAGCACCTGCCTGTTTTGCAGGATCTCAACTCCCAGCTATTATCATCTGCTTAGTACACAGGAGTTATGAGCACAGCTCCATCTACTCACCTCCGGAGCCTGTACTATGTGCGCAAGGTAAAAAAGCCTGAATCTAACTGCAGCATCGCACTTCTCTGTGCTGTATACGTTACCCAGCGCCTCCACTTCAAAGCCATTAATGACACGCATTCGGCTTATGGAACTTGTTCCCCCATCTACTCACCTTTGGAACCAGTGCTGCCCTCTCAAGTTAAACACGCCTAGAGCTAAAAGCAGGAGCGGTCATTCCGGGAGTGCATACGTTACACCGTGTTTCTAATTCAAAGCCGTTATTGACACTAACGCGGCTTACTGGGCTCCTCCCCTCGCACCTCAGCTGACTCCAAAACTAATGTCACACAGTTCTGTCGGCTCCTAGGAACTCGGGGGTTTGCAAGGGTATCATCCTGTATAACAACTGGTGATTCCAGTACCCAAACGAACTGTTTACTTCCTGATCTCTGTGCTGCAGAACTGATACGGTTCAGGACTTAAGGCAGCCTTTGCTCTACTCACAGTTTCACGCTTACACTTAACCCCTTCCTGCGTGTTCCTCCTCCACCAGTGCTACATATTATAGACTGGCACTATCTCTGCCACATAACTTTACTTTTTGGCAACTGGGAATCAGTCTGGCTGCACTAAGTTTAACAAAGAAGTGTCATACTGCCTTGAATAAGCAGTTCTGGGAACTTTATTGTTAAGTTGCAACAGATTGCTTTGCTATGCAAGTTCTGTATACCTAAAACAACAAATTCACTAAAGGCTGCATGGTCTATGCAAATCAATAGCCCAATAGCTTTGGTGATACAAAATAACCAATTTATACGTCTGCAGTTGCGATCCTATTTACATTGTCTTAACAGACATTACATTATATTATCACAAATTTTTATCATTAATGGTTCTAGGGCAAGATTGAAAAGAATTGGTGAGAGTGGGCAACCCTGTTGTGTCCCTCTTTGTAATGAAATATATTCAGATTGTTGATTATTTATGAGAAGTGCTGATTTGTGGGAGGAGAATATTGATTTTATGCATTCTACTACATTACCTGAAAACCCAAAATTTATTTAATGATGTGAATAAATGATCCCATTCCACTGAATCAAAATGCTTTTTCAGCATCTAGGGACAAAAGCAATATATCTAAATTTTGCTTAATTAAAATTTCATTGTTAGCCAAAGCATATGAAATTACATTAATCACCCTGCGTATATTGTAGAATGCCGACCTACCAGAATTAAATCAAGATTGGTAAGGATGTTTAAGTGACTGGATTACTTTTTGTAGTCTATTTGCTATGATTCCTGTTAATAAGTCTGTATTTAACAGTAAGATAGGTCTGTATGAGGTTAAATCACGTTCATCTTTCCCTGGTTTTATAATTAGAGTGATTACTGAATCTGAAAATCTATTCAGGTGCTGTTTAAGATTAGCTGAGAAGAAATAAATATATTTTTCAACTTTGGAGTTATTTCAGGACACATACGTTTGTAAAATTAATTTGGCAGATTATCTGGACCTGCTGCTTTGTTAAGGGCTAGCTTTTTTATTGTTTCCTCTATTTCTTCTTTCTGTATTGGGTTGTTTAAAGCTTCTAATTTTTCAGGTTCTATTTGTGGAACCTTAAGATTTTTCCAAAATTTCTCTTTATTAGTATGATCATTTGCCTGAGTTTTATATGGTTTATATAGTTTTGTATAAAATTCTTAAAAGTTTTTAGAAATTTCTTCTTGAGATGTTATATTTGCATTGTTCACTTATATATGGCCGATTATGGTTTTATTCTTAAATGTTTTATTTAGTCTAGCCAGATATTTACCTGCCTTATTCCCTTATCTTAAAAATATACTTTTAGTTCTTAAATCTTCTTGCATAGTCTTTTGTATTCCTTTGATCTTTAATTGAAATATATTTATTCCAATTAACTATGGTAGGGTTACGTAGGTATTTATTATATATATTATTTAATTTAGACAGCTGTAATTCCTGTGTTTTAAGTTTTTTTTGTCTTTTAGCTACAAAAGATATTATTTCTACCTTTAAAGTTGCTTTTGTAGATTCCCAATATATTATAGGTTTTTCAATATACTCATTATTAAAACTTTCAAATTCCCTCCATATATTTTTTACAATTTCGTGAAAATCGTTATTTGATGTTAGATATCTTAGGAAGTGGAACAGATTACTTTTTTTGAACCTTTTCCCGTATTCTATACAAATAGGCGCATGATCAGATATTAAAACCTATGGTATTGGGATTTTTATATCTCTAGATATCTCGAACCCCTAACTTATAGTATATACTATTCAGTAGCTTAGTTTCCTTTTTAGAGTGTCCAAAATGTTGTTTTTTACCATCTATTTTTAATCTATCTAACTATAGGCATTTTAGGTGCCATATTAAAATACTATAATTAATATAGTATCTGTATAATCTAATAACTTATTCCATAGGTCTTCCCAGAATCTAACATCAAATCTATTAGGTCCGTAGAAATTGCAGATTGTGAAAATGTCTGCATTGATACATATTTAATAAATACCACTTGTTCATTAGGGTCAATATATTTATCTAAAATTTGAAAGTTCAGGTTTTTGTTTATAAGAATGGCTACTCCTTTCTTTCAATTAAAACATTCGTTAGCAATCAACTTGTTTTGTTTGCCATGTGCTGCTGGCAGCCATTTTACTCACCTCTCTTGCTGACTCTGGTGCATACTCTGTGATGCTGCTCATTTCCTGTACTTCCTTTCATGGCCAGACTGGTGTACATCATCCGTGTGAGACAGGATGCAGTCTCAGAATTGTGATGTCATCACTTATTATTTAAAGGGCCTCTGTTCAGTATGCTTTGCCCTTGCGTTGTCTCAGACCTGTTTGTAAGAGCTCCTGTGTTTACCTGGCTGTCTGACGTCCCTCCTGGTTCCTGATCCCTGGCTTGTTCCTGACTCTGTTGTTCTCCTTGTTCCTGATTCCGGCTTGTCTGACTACTCGCTTTGGCTCCTGACTTGGCTCGTTTGACTATTCGCTTTGACTCCTGACTTGGCTCGTCTGACTATCAGCTCTAGTTTTGATTCCTGGCTTGTTATTTGACTTCTGGACTTTTTATTATTTTTTGCTATTAATAAAGGTGTGATCATTTTTGCACTTCTCGTCTCAGTCAGATTCCTGGCATCCTGACACAACTCTCCCACCCAATCAGCTTTAAAGGGACATTAAACACTTGACTGTTAAACATCCTTAAAACTAACTTCTACTGAATAATTAATAATTAATTACTGAACAAACTGAGCACAGTTCTCTATGCTAGGAGTTCAGCTTACCCCAAACCAGGGGCGAAACTACAGGGGGTGCAGAAGTCGCAATTTATGCATGTGTGTGTGTGTGTGTGTATGTATGTGTGTGTGTGTGTGTATGTATGTTTGTGGAACCAGCAAATTACAGACCTTGTTACTACAGCATGGGGGCATGGGGTAAACAGTGTCAGTCTATACAGTACCACTATATACAGTATGGGGGGGCTGGACCATGTCACAGACTACTGTGGTCACTTTATAAAGTACTGGGGCGGGTAGGGTCAGGTTATTTCTGTGTTAAATGTAAAAAAAAAGAAAAAAAAGAGATATGTATCAAATTCACTTTTTTTTTGGGGGGGGGGGCTATTCTTAGATTCTAGTTACGCCTCTGCCCCAAACACTTCAAGAAAAGTGTTTTCTTATAGGATACTGATCCAGTGCTTGATGTGGCTATGTATGGCGCAGTCATGTGATGCACACAGCATATTTAACTTTAATGTATGCTGAGGAAGCACAGCTGCAGCACTTGCTCACTATTTTATGCAGAGCTTGTGTTTCAGTTTATGTTGAGAATTTTTTAATTAAATACAATATTTTATAAACATAATTTTCTATGTAAAAACGTTTATTGCCCAGTCTTTACCACACTTTTCAACATTCCTAATCTGTGTCAGTGCACTGCTCCGGGCAGGGTTATAAATCTATTCAACAAACTCCAGTCCGGAGAGGGAAAGAGGGAGGGGGAGAGAGGCTCTGTAGAAGAAAACAGGCTGAATAACTCATGCTAAGCATATGCAGCATGAGTTCTTCAGCCTGCTCTTCCACGGAGCCTATCTCCCCCCTCCCTCTCATCCCCCTCTCTCCCCTGACCGTAATTTGCTTAGATTTATAACCCTGCCTGGAGCCATGCAATGACACAGATAAGATTAGGAACCTTAAAAAGTTTTGTAAAGACTGAGCATTAGACCCCCTAAGCAGCTACAGATCCCCAAGACCCACTGTTGGAAAGGTAATCGCCTAACCTTTCCAACGGTATAAGTCTTGGGGATCTAAAAAAAGAAATAAAAAAGTAAAAAAATATAAATATATTTAAAAAAACAAAAAACAAACCTCAAATCCAGCTTAGCACCCAGGTGGGAAATTTCTTAGCACTCAAAGGGTTAAGAGCATATCATGCCAATATACATTATCCCAATTATACATCTGTAATCTTAAAATATCTTTTAACCTCTTCTGGATCATTAAAGATTTTGGTACCTTCTGAATCTATACTTTTTAAATTAGCAAGGTAGATTACTATCCTGCTTCTATTAGTTTTGAACATAAAGGTTTTTCCTTCTCTTATTGAGAGTTTCAATGGAATAGTCGCTAAACATCAGGATTTTTCTCCCTTCTATCTCTAGATTCCTCTTTTGTCTAGCAAAATTCATAAATTTAACCTTGTCCTGGAAATCCCGAAATGCCGCTAATTATCTACTTCTTTAATCATTTGTTTGATCGCTCAACGTGCCAATCCTGTGTACTCTTTCGATTTTAAGTGGTAACGATTCCTCCTCAAATCCTAGCATTTTAGGTAATAGGATACAAACTTCTAAAGATCCTGATATTTATTGCCCTCCTCCAGACCAATAATTCTTACATTATTCCTGCGGGATCTGCTCTCTAACTCTTCAATCTTAGCAGTTAGCTCTGTCAATTGTATTTTATATTGCTCTTGAATATGTTCTGTTCTAACTTGTCTATCTTCTATTTTGGAAATACATTCCTCAGCTTCTTGCATTCTACCTGAGAATTTTTTTAAGTCTTTTGCTAGATTAGATACCTCTGTCTGAATTTTATCTAAGTGTGGTATAAACATTTCTCATAGTTTTTTTACAATGAATTCACTTTCTCCTGACATTATAGTTACTTCTCCACTACCCTCTAGTTAAGTCTCACCTTGTGATTGCCGGGGGTCGCGTAACTAGTTAAATAAAGATTTTCTATTGCAAATAAATCACTCATGTTTTCATTTCTTGACATGTACAGTATCTCACAAAAGTGAGTACATATATTTTATTATATATTTTCATGTGACAACACTGAAGAAATGACACTTTGCTACAATGTAAAGTACTAGTGAGTGTACAGCCTGTATAACAGTGTAAATTTGCTGTCCCCTCAAAATAACTCAACACACAGCCATTAATGTCTAAACTGTTGGCAACAAAAGTTAGTACACCCCTAAGTGGAAATGTCCAAATATGGCCCAAAGTGTCAATATTTTGTGTGACCAACATTATTTTACAGCACTGCCTTAAACCTCTTGGGCATGGAGTTCACCAGAGCTTCACAGGTTGCCACTGGAGTTCTCTTCCACTCCTCCATGACGACATCACGGAGCTGGTGGATGTTAGAGACCTTGCACTCCCCCACCTTCCGTTTAAGGATGTCCCACAGATGCTCAATAGGGTTTAGGTCTGAAGACATGCCTGGACAGTCCATCACCTTTACCCTCAGCTTCTTTAGCAAGGCAGTGGTCATCTTGGAGGTGTGTTTGGAGTCATTATTATGTTGGAATATTGCCCTGCGGCCCAGTCTCTGAAGGGAGGGGATCATGCTCTGCTTCAGTATGTCACTGTACATGTTGTCATTCATGGTTCCCTCAATGAACTGTAGCTCCCCAATGCTGGCAGCACTCATGCAGGCCCAGACCATGACACTCCCACCACTTTGCTTGACTGTAGGCAAGAAACACTTGTCTTTGTACTCCTCACCTGGTTGCCGCCACACACGATTGACACCTTCTGAACCAAATAAGTTTATCTTGGTCTCATCGGACCACAGTGCATGGTTCCAGTAATCCATGTCCTTAGTCTGCTTGTCTTCAGCAAACTGTTTGCAGGCTTTCTTGTGCATCATCTTTAGAAGAGGTTTCCTTCTGGGACAACAGCCATGCAGACCAATTTGATGCAGTGTGCGGCGTATGGTCTGAGCACTGACAGGCTGACCCCCCACCCCTTCAATCTCTGCAGCAATGCTAGAAGTACTCATACGTCTATTTCCCAAAGACAACCTCTGGATTTAATGCTGAGCAAGTGCACACAACTTCTTTGGTCGACCATGGTGAGGCTTGTTCTGAGTGGAACCTGTCCTGTGAATTTACTGTATGGTCTTGCCCACCGTGCTGCAGCTCAGTTTCAAGGTCTTGGCAATCTTCTTATAGCTTAGGCCACCTCTATGTAGAGCAACAATTCTTTTTTCAGATCCTCAGAGAGTTTTTTGCCATGAGGTGCCATGTTGAATTTCCAGTGACCAGTATGAGAGAGTGTGAGAGCGATAACACCAAATTTAACACATCTACTCCCCATTCACACCTGAGACCTTGCAACACTAACAAGTCACATGACATTGGGGAGGGAAAATGGCTAATTGGGTAAAACTTGGAAATTTCCACTTAGGGGTGTACTCACTTTTGTTGCCAACGGTTTAGACATTAATGGCTGTGTGTTGAGTTATTTTGAGGAAAAAGCAAATTTATACTGTTATACATACTGTACACTCACTACTTTACATTGTAGCAAAGTATAATTTCTTCAGTGTTGTCACATGAAAAGATATAATAAAATATTTACAAAAATGTGGGGGTGTACTCACTTTTGTTAAATACTGTATATTATACTCATAAATTAGCTTCTTTTGTAATTGCTGTTACCTTTAGATAAATCATATTTCAGTGCGTATAACCCCTATTTAAATAAAGTAATACAATGAAAAAACATTTATTGTTTTTTGATGGTTTATACACTAGGCCAAGATTTTAGCTTACCATTTTGTCTAACTATGCCTAGGAGATTGGGGAGCAAATTTAAATCCATTTATGACCACGCACAATAAGCAGAAATCCATTAATGGTCTTATTGAAGACAATGGGAGTTTACCTAATTGTAATCAAATGTTTATTTTTGTCTCCCATTTTCTTCAATAGCAGCTGAGACAACCTTCTACTGCTGTACTTAGGTGAGCACAAAACAAAAATCTGACAATTTAAACAACCCTTTAATTATTAATACAGCAACGTTTTGATAACCATTTGTTTATTTTGCATACTAGATAATTTTTAAGCACAGTGTCCCTTGAAATATAATTAGTACAAAGAATCAAATGTGCATCTCCTCCAGATCATTTTATTAAAATATGAGGGTATTGACATCGTTTACAAAAAGTCAATACAAACTGTTTTAGATGCAATCAGCGGTGCATTTTCTAACATCATATTGATCATAATAACGGTATCATACATGAGAAAGATTTGAAATTAGATCAAAAATGAACACAATGCAACAAAGTATATTAAATATCTATCTTACTGGTCACCTTTTAAAACAGACCAAATGGCTCTTTTCTTGAAGAATGACATAAAAATCTCAATGCTAATAAAATCCAACACATTATTAAAAACCTGAATTATTTTTAGAAAACATAAAATTTTGATCTTTTCAAACAAAACCCAAACATCCATTTAATACAATACCTAACACCGCTTACCAAACCTACAGAAAGTAGATTTTACTGAAATAGAAAACTTTAAAAAATATATTACATATCGGGCTAGATTACAAGTGGCGCACTATTTAGTGCTCCTTTTCGAGCATTACTTTACTAGAAGTAATTTTTGCTTGTGGGCGTTAGTGTGCGTATTACAAGTTAAAAGTAAAAGTTTTGTGCAAAAGCGAAACCTGACCTTGCTAACTTCAAGACTTCGGATAACGTGGCTGTGCTAACTTATTCTCCCTATTCCAATGTTCTTCACATATAGAAATGTTTTATTTTTATTTTAAATAAACATATATACAGGGAGTGCAGAATTATTAGGCAAGTTGTATTTTTGAGGATTAATTTTATTATTGAACAACAACCATGTTCTCAATGAACCCAAAAAAATCATTAATATCAAAGCTGAATAGTTTTGGAAGTAGTTTTTAGTTTGTTTTTAGTTATAGCTATTTTAGGGGGATATCTGTGTGTGCAGGTGACTATTACTGTGCATAATTATTAGGCAACTTAACAAAAAACAAATATATACCCATTTTAATTATTTATTTTTACCAGTGAAACCAATATAACATCTCAACATTCACAAATATACATTTCTGACATTCAAAAACAAAACAAAAACAAATCAGTGACCAATATAGCCACCTTTCTTTGCAAGGACACTCAAAAGCCTGCCATCCATGGATTTTGTCAGTGTTTTGATCTGTTCACCATCAACATTGCGTGCAGCAGCAACCACAGCCTCACAGACACTGTTAAGAGAGGTGTACTGTTTTCCCTCCTTGTAAATCTCACATTTGATGATGGACCACAGGTTCTCAATGGGGTTCAGATCAGGTGAACAAGGAGGCCATGTCATTAGATTTTCTTCTTTTATACCCTTTCTTGCCAGCCACGCTGTGGAGTACTTGGACGCGTGTGATGGAGCATTGTCCTGCATGAAAATCATGTTTTTCTTGAAGGATGCAGACTTCTTCCTGTACCACTGCTTGAAGAAGGTGTCTTCCAGAAACTGGAAGTAGGACTGGGAGTTGAGCTTGACTCCATCCTCAACCCGAAAAGGCCCCACAAGCTCATCTTTGATGATACCAGCCCAAACCAGTACTCCACCTCCACCTTGCTGGCGTCTGAGTCGGACTGGAGCTCTCTGCCCTTTACCAATCCAGCCACGGGCCCATCCATCTGGCCCATCAAGACTCACTCTCATTTCATCAGTCCATAAAACCTTAGAAAAATCAGTCTTGAGATATTTCTTGGCCCAGTCTTGACGTTTCAGCTTGTGTGTCTTGTTCAGTGGTGGTCGTCTTTCAGCCTTTCTTACCTTGGCCATGTCTCTGAGTATTGCACACCTTGTGCTTTTGGGCACTCCAGTGATGTTGCAGCTCTGAAATATGGCCAAACTGGTGGCAAGTGGCATCTTGGCAGCTGCACGCTTGACTTTTCTCAGATCATGGGCAGTTATTTTGCGCCTTGGCTTTTCCACACGCTTCTTGTGACCCTGTTGACTATTTTGAATGAAACGCTTGATTGTTCGATGATCACGCTTCAGAAGCTTTGCAATTTTAAGAGTGCTGCATCCCTCTGCAAGATATCTCACTATTTTTGACTTTTCTGAGCCTGTCAAGTCCTTCTTTTGACCCATTTTGCCAAAGGAAAGGAAGTTGCCTAATAATTATGCACACCTGATATAGAGTGTTGATGTCATTAGACCACACCCCTTCTCATTACAGAGATGCACATCACCTAATATGCTTAATTGGTAGTAGGCTTTCGAGCCTATACAGCTTGGAGTAAGACAACATGCATAAAGAGGATGATGTGGTCAAAATACTAATTTGCCTAATAATTCTGCACTCCCTGTATATATATATATATATATATATATATATATATATATATATATATATATATATATATATATATATATATATATATATATACATATATATATATACATATATTGCTTGTTGAGCAGTTTTTGAACTATCTTCAGAATAATTCTATAAATCTTACGTTTACTATGGAGCAAAATTTCAATGTCTTTTTTTTAGACATTAGACTCCTTTCTAATGTTGAAAATTCTCGCATTGAAGTAGAATTATTTCGTAAAAAGATAGCAGGTAACACCATTTTAAATGTGAAATCATCTCACCCTAAACACATTATTCAGTCTATCCCTAAAAGCCAGTATATCAGGGTTAATAGAAACTTTACAAGTGAACAGAGTTATTCTAAACACTTTAAAGATGTAACTGATCGATTGATCCAAAGAGGTTATTGTAGAGAAGCACTCGAGCAAATAAAAAATGAGGTGGATCTCACAGATAGGACAAGTCTTATTCAATCTGGGAAGTTCAAGAGACAGGACAGGTTTAATAAACCAACATGCATCCCTACATATAGTGAAGAATATGGTAAAATATGCAATATAGTACGTAAAGCACTTCCAATTTTGGAGACTGATGAAAGCTTACAATCTATTACCAAAGATTGTAACGTAAATAAAAAACCTTAGGGAATATTTAATCTCCTTCGATGTTGTCTTGGACACAAAATAAAAACTGGTTGTCTATCAAACCTGTGTTTTTCAAGTGTGGAAGTAGGAGATGTAAATCTTGCTCCTATGCTACTTTTGGTACCAGCTTTGTATCTACTGTTAATAAGAAGGACTTTCAGATACAGGAGCATATAACTTGCAATTCATGTTATGTTATTTATCTTTTGACCTGTAGGGGGTGTTACAGGCATTATGTTGGCCAAATGACATGGGCCCTAAAAGATCGTTTTTTAGAACATTTACGTTCAATTGAGGACCCTTAATCTACCACTCCCATCTCCCTACATTTCAAAAGAAAACACAATTCTGACAGTTCCCTGCTGTCATTCAAGGTATCCAGCTGATTCCTAGGCACCCAAGAGGTGGGAACAGAGGAACAATTCTCAGTAAAAGAGAAGTCTTCTGGATTTTTCAGCTGGATACCAGGATGCCAGCAGGACTTAATCCGGAATGGAATGTTAAACGTTTTGTAGATACTAAATAAAAAAGTCACACTGTCACTTTTAAATTCTTAATATTTTCAGATCTTACCGTTTTATTTTATTATTAGTTTTTATTTTTTATTTGCACTTATATATCTTTTTTATGTTTATGATAGTATATGTGTCATCCATGGTTTTCTTAGTTATGAATTAATTGCAATTTTGATTTGACACTTATAAATACACTTTATAATTATGTAAGTAGTGCATTATTTACGTATCCCATGAATCACCCATATTAACCTGCTTTAGCGATTTATATGTTGTGATTGGATTACTACATGGGAGGGGTTCTCCTGGTTGTTAAATGGCAGTGTATTATGGGTGATAACATGGTCACTGAAGAAGATATGTTGTGATATATGAAACGCGTTTGACCTGCACTTTGCTGCCTGTCTTTCTATCCATTATATGCCTATATGCCATTTGGAATCTGAAGCAATAAATTCAGCTTTTATTTTATTGCATTATCCTGAGTCAAGGACTTTTTATTATCTGCTTGCCCCACCGGGTGCGTTGATTGTTGTTGTCTATTACTTGTTGGAGCGACAGTGGAACGTTTTTTTCATTGCAACGGTAAAGCTGGCAGATTTGTATACGTCAGTGTGACGTCAAAAGGGGGTGTGTTGCTTACGTGAAGATCACTGCTGTTTGCCGACTACCACACTGCGCGGATGTCTGAGCGCTTCCCTGAAGCTGTGTTCACTTGGTATATAACAATACCTATATATCTATTCCTATAGATATATAGGTATAGATATATATTTTACATTAACATGTATATATATATATATATATTTATATTTATAATATGTATATAAATTTATATTTAATAATAAAAATTAAAAAAAATTCTATGTGAAGTACATTGCGAAACCTAAAGCATGTTACACATTTTGTATACCAATGTAGCTCTAAAGTGGTGTTGGGTTAGCACACTTGAAAACTTAAGTTATCTTAAGGCGCATTATTGAAATATTAAAAATAAAATTTTATAAGATCATTTTAAAAAATGATTATAGATACTGTAAAAAATATATATGTATTCTATACATTATTTAGTTTTTTTTTACAGGATCGATAACCTTTTTAAATAATTATTATTAATATTCTTATCATCTGGCCCATCACATCAATTAAATTATTCAAAATATGGACCTAGCATCATAAAGTAAAAAAAAAAAAAGTCCAGCTTATCCTTATCAAGTTTAAGTAAAACTGACACATTTCATGCAAAACTCCAAAAATGGACTGCACAAAATTATTGGCACCCTCAATTTAATATTTAATAAAACACCCTTGGAAAAAAATAACCAAAATCAATCGCTTCCTGTAACCATCAATTAGTTTCTTACACCTCTCTACTGGAATCCTCAGACAATTCTTTGCTGCTCTTTCTCTTCTCTATGTTCAGTGTGACACACAGAGACACACAACAGAAAGGTTGAGTCCATTTTTCACCATTTTAACTGGCTGCTGGTGTGATTTCTATATTGTCAGCACCTGTTAATTGATACAGGTGAGTTTAATTGCAAATTACAGGAGCATCACAAACTTGGAATGCAATTATTTCTTACAATTTTAAGAAAGTGCCAATAATTTTGTCCAGTCCATTTTTGGAGTTTTGCATGGAATGTGTCAGATTTGGCTTTCTTTTCTCCACTTAGACAAGACCTAGCCAAACAGAGGAGGAGAGGGATTTGGGAGTAGTAATAGATAACAAGCCAAAGATGGGTGCACAATGCAGGGCAGTGGCTTCAAAGGCTAATAAGATACTAGCATGTATTAAAAGAGGCATTGATTCAAGGGAGGAAAGCATAATTCTGTCACTATATAAATCGCTGGTGAGACCTCACCTTGAGTATGGAGTGCAGTTCTGGGGACTGATTGCAAAAAAAGATATTGCAGAACTAGAAAAAGTTTATGAGGAGAGGCTAGCCAAACTGGGTCTGTTTTCTCTAGAAAAAAGGCGCTTGAGATGTGACATGATTACTTTATATACATATATTCAAGACCCATATAAAGAGATGGCAGAAGCTCTGTTTATTCCAAGAAAATTGTTTGTGACAAGAGGTCACAATTTAAAGGGACACTGAACCCAATTTTTTTCTTTCATGATTCAGATAAAGCATGCAATTTTAAGCAACTTTATAATTTATTCCTATTATCAATTTTTCTTTGGTCTCTTGCTATCTTTATTTGAAAAAGAAGGCATCTAAGCTAAGGAGTCAGCAAATTTTTGGTTCAGACCATGGACAGTACTTGTTTATTGGTGCTGTCCAATGAGCAAGGACAACCCAGGTTTTTCACCAAAAATGGGCCGGCATCTAAACTTACATTCTTGCTTTTCAAATAAACATGCAAAGAGAATGAAGAAAATTTGATAATAGCAGTAAATTAGAAAGTTGTTTAAAATTGCATGCTCTATCTGAATCACAAAAGCAAAAAAGTTGGTTCAGTGTCCCTTTAAGGTTGGAGGAAAGGAGATTTAATCTCCTGCAATAGAAATTTTTTTTCACTGTAAGCGCAATATAATTGTTGAACTCATTACCAAAGGAGGTAGTGAATGCCAATACCCTAGATACATTTAAAAATTGTTTGGTAAAATTTCTGGCTATAAAAAATATTCATGGATATGATTGCTTGTATTAAATGGGTCACCTTTTAGTGGGATTAATTTAAAGGGACAGTCAACACCAGAATTTCTGTTGTTTAAAAAGAAAGATAATCCCTTTATTACACATTCCCCAGTTTTGCATAACCAACACTGTTATAATAATACATGTTTTACCTCTGTATTTACCTTGTATCTAAGCTTCTGCTGACTGTCCCCTTATTTCAGTTCTTTTGACAGTCTTGCATTTTAGCCAATCAGTGCTCACTCCTAGGTCATTTCACGTGCATGAGCTCAATGTTATCTATATGAAACACATGAACTAATGCCCTCTAGTGGTCAAAATGCATTCAGATTAGAGGCAGTCTTAAAGGTCTAAGAAATTAACATATGAACCTCCTAAATTTAGCTTTCAACTAAGAATACCAAGAGAACAAAGCAAAATTGGTGCTAAAAATAAATTGGGAAGTTGTTTAAAATTGCATGCCCTATTTAAATCATTAAAGTTTTTTTTTTTTTTTTTTTAGTTGACTGTCCCTTTAAGCTCAACTGGAGCTTTTTTGTAAGTATATAAGATTTGTATAGGTTGAACTCGATGGACTTCGGTCTTAAAGGTCAAAGAAATTAACATATGAACCTCCTAAATTTAGCTTTCAACTAAGAATACCAAGAGAACAAAGCAAAATTGGTGCTAAAAATAAATTGTTAAGTTGTTTAAAATTGCATGCCCTATTTAAATCATTAAAGTTTTTTTTTTTTTTTTTTAGTTGACTGTCCCTTTAAGCTCAACTGGAGCTTTTTTGTAAGTATATAAGATTTGTATAGGTTGAACTCGATGGACTTCAGTCTTTTTTCAACCTACTATGTATGATAGTAATGTCTTAATTAACCTTTCATGATTCAGATAGGGCATTTAATTTTAAACAACTTTCTAATTTACTTTTATCATCAAATTTGCTTTATCTTGTCATTGAAAGCTAAACCTAGGTAGGCTCATATGCTTATTTCTAAGCCCTTGAAGGCCACCTCTAATCTGAATGCATTTGACATTTTTTTCACAGGTAGAGGGTGTTAGTTAATTTAGATAATATTGTGCTCATGCATGTGAAGTTATTTAAGAGTCAGCACTAATTGCCTGAAATTCAAGTCTGTCAAAAGATCTGAGATAAGGGGGCAGACAGCAGAATCTTAGATACAAGGTAATTACAGAGGTAAAAAGTATATTTCTATAACAGTGTTAGTTATGCAAAACCCGGGAATGGTAAATAAAGGGATTATCTATCTTTTTAAACAATAACATTTTTGATGTTTACTAACCCTATAACGTTAGCGCGTGAACGAAAACTTTTTACTTTCAACTTGTAATACAAGTGCTAACCATTGCACGCAAAAAGCATCTAGCATAGTTAGTGCGCGAGCGGGAGCGTTAAATCTCTTCTCGTAATCTGTCTCTAAGAGTGATAATAAAGTAATCGAGCAAACATTCCAGTATGTCTATTATGCCTAGATACAACAGGGATTTAGATGTATAGCAAATTGCAATACGTTCATTTTGAACTCACAATTGCACTAACCAGTTTTACAGCATAGTTATGAAGATGCCAGTACTCCGAGCAATAATAACGACAGCGTGAAAGCGACTTCAAAACAAACATTAATAGAAAGAGATTACTATACACATTTCTATCTGTTGGGGTCCTGATCTCCCTTTTCCTGCAGATCCTCTTAGCTGTGAAGGATATCACATACTTGAGCATATACTGTGCATATGTAAGTTTGTGCCCTGGCCTGCATACGGACTATTCAATAGTAACAAATAATGCTTTAATGAATCAATACCATGTATATAAATACACTATTAAAATGTAGACATGTGCGTTTCGTTTTGTTCCGAATCAAAATTCGGACGAATTTGTCAAATTCGGAGCCCCGAATCGATTCGAATTTCCGAATTACCCTAGCAACGAAACTAAACTAATCCGAATGCATTTGTAACGAATAAATCCGAATTGGTTCTGATTTATTCGTTACATTCGAATGGCCATGGACTAATCACAATTACACTAGTATTGTACAGTATATTAGGTTATAGAACTCTGCTAGCTCTGTGCACAGCACATTATGTAGCTGGTACCTGTGAGGTTGGTACTTAGGTGGGATGTGCTGTGTATTACATTAGTATTATGTACTGTATATTAGGTTATATACCTCTGCTAGCTCTGTGCATATTGTGTAGCTGGTACCTTAGCAGGTTGGTACTTATGTTGATTCAGATGGGTTACACCTAATATACAGTACATTATACTAGTCTAATACACAGCACATCCCACCTAACACATAACGAACTTCCGAATTTATGAATCGAATCCGAACCGAATACATCTGAATGTATTCGAATCTGCATGAATCCGAAACGAATACATTCAAATGTATCCAAATTCGAATCAATCCGAAAATTAAATTCGAATCGGTCTGAAACTAACCGAAACAAATTTTTCCGCCGCGGACAAGTCTACTAAAATGTTTCCTATCACCATTTCAGAGTCTCTTGCACATGTGCAACATTATAGGATGATTCCAGATAGTCTTGGAATACTTGTCCAAAAGACCATTTTGGGGCTTTATCAAATACGTTTAAAAAGGCAAATATTTTCTCAAAAAGATGTAGAAAAGTCTCTTGGAAATGGATTGTGATCGACAAGAACTATAACAATTTGTGAATATTCAGATGTAAATATTTCAGATGAAAGATAATATTGATATTGTATATATTGTGGTATTTTAATGAACTATAAAGGAAAGTTTCCTTACAAGATTTTTTCATAAGACATTACCAAATGGACTTAATGAACAATAGAAAACCCACCAGATGTTAACTATTATGAATGACCAATGAGAAGTGAACAGATGAGTAAAAGAAGACCCAATTAACAGCACAAGGACATCCTTGAAAAAGCCAAGCGACTATTTGGTGAAATGATAGTTAGATTTGAGCGTGTGATGTCACGTTGTGGGCGGAGACCAACTTCTGAACTGCGAACCGTAATCATAGACATTGTTTACTATATACAGTCTGTGTAATATACGGATGTTCTAACGGTGTTTGTTCTTTGTAAACCCCTGGGATTTTAACACATTTTAATAAATTGTTTTAACATTCATCTAAGTTCACTTCTATCTGCTCCTTCTGGAGTCTCCCATTGCTTTTACATCTAGAGCTTGATGCAAAGCTCTGCAGTATGTGAGTATACAACTTACATGTGAATTAACCCTGTAGTCTCACAGGACTTCACCATTGGCAGCATTGATCTGTTTTATTTGAGGTTAACCCTTGGAGTTTGACTGCAGCATTCATTTCCACTGAGAAGTAATCCATGGGATCACTTATGCACATTTGGAGTTGGGATTTATTCTCCAATTGACTTTTTTGCACTAACACATTGTTTTCTGTTTGATTTATTATTGTTTGTGTTTTAACAGGTTAATAATTTTCTTTTTGTGTAAAAATCTCTTTGAATCTCATAATTTTCTAGCAGTAATGTTGTAGTGAGTTTTTGTTGTTGTTTTCAGACAGTTATTAACTTCACCAATATTTTGTTATTGAATCTAGAGGTAAGACGTCAAAATACATTATCCTGTTTAACCCCTTAACGACCAACGACGTATGGGGTACGTCCTGCAAAAAAATGCAGTTAATGACCAAGGACGTACCCCATACGTCGTTGGTCTTTGAAAGCAGTGGAAGCGATCCTGATCGCTTCCAGCTGCTTTCATGTTATTGCAGTGATGCCTCAATATTGAGGCATCCTGCAATAACTGTTTTTAGCCATTCGATGCAGAGAGAGCCACTCTGTGGCCCTCTCTGCATCGGCTATCGATGGCCGTTATTGTTGGTGGGTGGGAGCTCATCCAGGGAGGCGGGTGGGCAGTCATTGGTGGAGGAGGAGGAAGGGATCTTGTGCGGGTGCGTGCGCGTGCATGGACGCGTGCACAAGAGCCATGCACGCGCGTGCACGGGCGCGCGTGCACGAGAGATCTATGAAAACAGCATCAATATGCTGTAGATCTGGAGGGTGGGAGAAAGGACTGGGGAGGGTGGGATTTTAAAATGAAGGCATCTGGGAGAGGGTGGGGGGTTGGATGTTGAGGGAGGGGCAGCTACACTACAGAAATAAAGAAAATATTTAATAAAATAAAAAAATTAAAATACATTATTATTTTTCAAACTGGGTACTGGCAGACAGCTGCCAGTACCCAATATGGTGCACAATAATGGCAGGGGGGTTAAAGAGCTGTTTGGGGGGGATCAGGGAGGTTGAAGGCTAAGGGGGGTCCTACACAGCAGAAGAATAATTAAAAAAAAAAAAAAAAAACCCAAAAAACTTTTATTTTAGTACTGGCAGACTTTCTGCCAGTACTTAAGATGGTGGGGACAATTGTGGGGTGGGGGAGGGAAGGGAGCTGTTTGGGAGGGATCAGGGGGTGGGATGTGTCAGGTGGGAGGCTGATCTCTACACTAAAGCTAAAATTAACCCTGCAGGCTCCCTACAAGCTACCTAATTAACTCCTTCACTGCTAGACATAATATACGTGTGATGCGCAGCGGCATTTAGCGACCTTCTAACTACCAAAAAGCAACGCCAAAGCCATATATGTCTGCTATTTCTGAACAAAGGGGATCCCAGAGAAGCATTTACAACAATTTGTGCCATAATTGCAAAAGCTGTTTGTAAATAATTTCAGTGAGAAACCTAAAATTGTGAAATATTTAAAGTTTTTTTTAATTTGATCGCATTTGGCGGTGAAATGGTGGCATGAAATATACCAAAATGGGCCTAGATCAATACTTGGGGTTGTTTACTACACTAAAGCTAAAATTAACCCTACAAGCTCCCTACATGCTCCCTAATTAACCCCTTCACTGCTGCGCATAATACACGTGTGGCATTTAGCGGCCTTCTAATTACCAAAAAGCAACGTAAAGCCATATATGTCTGCTATTTCTGAACAAAGGGGATCCCAGAGAAGCATTTAAAACCATTTGTGCAATAATTGCACAAGCTGTTTGTAAATAATTTCAGTGAGAAACCTAAAGTTTGTGAAAAAATTTGTGAAAAAGTGAAAAAAAAAAATTATTTGATCGCATTTGGCGGTGAAATGGTGGCATGAAATATACCAAAATGGGCCTAGATCAATACTTTGGGATGTCTTCTAAAAATATATATATACATGTTAAAGGATATTCAGGGATTCCTGACAGATATCAGTGTCCCAATGTAACTAGCGCGAATTTTGAAAAAAAGTGGTTTGGAAATAGCAAAGTGCTACTTTTATTTAGTGCCCTATAACTTGCAAAAAAAGCAAAGAACATGTAAACATTGGGTATTTCTAAACTCAGGACAAAATTTAGAAACTATTTAGCATGGGTGTTTTTTTGGGGGTTGTAGATGTGCAACAGATTTTGGGGGTTAAAGTTTGAAAAAAAAAAAATTTTTGCATTTTTTTCCTCATATTTTATAATTTTTTTAATAGTAACTTATAAGATATAATGAAAATAATGGAATCTTTAGAAAGTCCATTTAATGGCGAGAAAAACGGTATATAATATGTGTGGGTACAGTAAATGAGTAAGAGGAAAATTACAGCTAAACACAAACACCGCAGAAATGTAAAAATAGCCTTGGTCCCAAACGGTCAACAAATGGAAAAGTGCTCTGGTCACCAAGGGGTTAAAAAAAAAATCTTAAAAAGATGTCAAACAGCAAATACATGGTAGACAAAATTATATACTCAAGGCAAAGATTAGCCTTACAATAATAAGTAGATATATTTTTTACAATTATATCAGTCGATTAAATGTTTGAAAAATATAAGTGTAAAGGTTTTAGTTTCAATGAAGTGATGGACACTGACATATTTGAACTAGTTTTCTATTTATGTCTGTTTGTGCAAACAATGCAGCTTGGAAACCCTTATAGATCATCCCATGTTACATACAGCCTTGTTTGGACAGTCTCCTTTTTAGTCTGTTTTCAGTCTGTCCCTAAATATCCTTAGCAGGAAAGAAGGATAAGGGAATACAAGTTAAACATGGTGGTGCCCATTACTATATAGAAAATTAACAGTTTTCAGAGTTAAATTACAGGAAAAAAGGTCAACATATATAATGAAAGTATATTGAAAAGTCTTAACTACATATAATTTAACATTTTAAATGATAATTTCATACTGTTTACTATCTCTTTAAGAATGCATGCTTATAATATAGTTTGTTCACAAAACATAAAAAATGGATCATACTTAAAGTTAAAGTACATTTTTACAAACAGTTATAATGCCATGGATTCACATATTACCAATATATATACTGTAGTCGCTAACGTATGTTTCTTACATTCTTTATAATTTTGGAACTTTTAATGTTTGATCGTTTTTACCGTCTTGTAGGTTCCTCTGCCCCCCGCTCATTTCCTGGTTTTAGTTGGGTTTCCCTGTTAAGGTAAATGCGCATGCGTGTCTCATGAACGCACTTCTATACAGGGAGTAAATTCAATGAGAGACGCATGCGCAATTGAAGGTGGGAGCGTAGAGTGAAGATTTTCAGACGCCACTGGGGGACCAATAAAATTCGTTATAGAGATATTCGTCCTCGCACAAGACATTTTTTTTGGAGGAGGGTGGGGGAACGGAGATATAGTGTTGCGGCTTGTAAGGTAAAATAATGTAATAAATATAGAACATTTTATAAACTCATGAATTAAAGTCAACATATTTTAAGATGTATTTTTCATTGTGGCATAGAGGTTGTGGATAGTTTACTTTCACTTTAAAAATCCATTGATTATCTAAAGCAATGCAGGCCACATGCTGCCCTCTGCACTAGTTTTTGTGACCCCTGGGAAAAAGGAGAATGAATAATGTATGGCATCATTTTTGTGAAAAAAAATTCTAAAAAGCGGAACTAAAAATTACTGGTGAGTGGGCAAAATTGAAATAGCTTGCTGGAAAGTAGAGCAACAGACAGAGGGTGCCCTACTGCCCTGCAACCTTACCTAAATCTGGCCCTGTGCCACTGCACATTTTTTAAAAGAAAATAATAATAAAAAAAAAAAATGTGGATTTTTTCGTTGAAGCAAGCAACTACATTTTAAGTAATTTAAGTAATGCATAAATAAGATTTTCAATGCATTATATTTTATTGTTGTTTTTTGACTGATAATATACTTTTTGTCTCATGCATGCTTTAGATCCGTGATTGGCTACCTTCCTAAGACATAGGGGCCCCAGATCTATATTTTAGAAGTTTTGGGGGCCTCAGTTTAATATTTTAGAAGCTTTAAAGGCCTCATATAATTCTTTTGCTATTAAAGACTCAAATAATATATTCTATTTTAGCTATCAAGGCCGCGTTTCAAAGAAAACTATTCAGCCATTTTTCCTGTAGGTGGGACAAAAAATACCATATCCCAGTTATTTCAAGTACTATCATTTCAAAAACAAAACGACCAATTAATTTAATTATTTCAAGTTTTAGAGTTTTTGCACGGTAAAATATGTATATTATACTCTTACAAAAAGGAGAAAAATTACTAGCTTTTGCTGTCTCTTAAAGGGACATAAAACCCCAAAAAATTATTTCATGATTCAGATAGAGAATACAATTTTAAACAACGTTCTAATTTACTTCTATTATCTAATCTGTTTCATTCTCTTGATATCATTTGTTGAAGGAGCAGCTATGCACTACTGGTTTCTAACTGAACACATGGGTGAGCCAATCACAATCAATATATATATGCAGCCACCAATCAACAGCTAGGACCTAGGTTTTCTGCTGCTCCCAAGCTTGTCTAGATAAACCTTTCAGCAAAGAATAACAAGAGAAGGAAGCAAATTAAACAATAGAAGTAAATTGTAAAGTTGTTTAAAATTGTATTCTCTATCTGAATAATGAAAGAAAATGTTTGAGTTTCATGTCCCTTTAACAGATATTCAAAACTTATACTCTGTGCTTCCTAAAGTAAGCTGTAATTCTGGGACATGAACACAACTGTTTACAGTACTTTTGAATTTCCATTAACAGATGGGTTATACCAGTAATTATTTTACATTTTGCATGAATTGTAAATTAATCTTCCTACTTTTTAATATGAAAATTAAATGTTAATCTTTTTTTAAAGTGCAAAAGGAACATGGCACATGCTCATACATGCTAGAACATTTTGGAGTTTATTACAATCCTTTAATAAAACATATCTAATGATTTTCAAGAGAAAAAAAGACTACCATTAAAGTCCATGTTTGTTTGTTTTTTTATAGAGAAATTGTTTAATAAACTTTTCTAAAGGATTATAATCAACCCCTTTATTATTGTACTATTGCTTTATATAACTGGGGGTTTAATACCTGCAAAGAGTGTAATCACATAGGTAAAGTCAGATCTACAGCAGCAATGCACTACTGGGAGCTAGCTGAACACAACTGGTCAGCCAATGACAGAAGGCAGATGTGTGTAAACACCAATTACCAGCTATCTCACAGTATGGAGGATATGTACATTTTTTTTTTTTTTTTTTACCAAAGGTTACCAAGAGAATTTAGAATTTAAAAATAGAATTTTGACTTTCATATATCTTTAAGGTTATCTATATATAAATAGATATTGACGGCAGATAAGAGCCATAGGCCCAGCAAGTCTGCCCGACCTTACCTAACAGTATAAACTTATCTAGTTCGTAGGATAGCCCTATGCTTGTCCCATGCATTTTTAAAGTCCCCCACAGTGTTTGTTGCTAGTACCTCTTGAGGAAGTTTATTCCATAAATCAATCACTCTTTCTGTAAAGAAGTGCTTCCTCAAATTACTCCTGAATCTTCTACCCTTTAGCTTGAGCTCATGACCCCTTGTTCTTGAATTTTCCATTTTATGTAAAATATCCACAGCCTCAGTTTTACTAAACCCTTTAATGTACTTGAAAGTTGCTATCATATCACCTCTTTCCCTTCTCTCCTCTAAGCTATACATATTTAGGTCATTGAGCCTATCCTGGTAAGTTTTATTTTTTAGACCATGTACCATTTTGGTAGCCCTCCTTTGCACAGATTCAAGTTTGTTAATATCCTTCTGAAGATATGGTCTCCAGAACTGCACACAATACTCAAGATGAGGCCTAACTAATGATCTATAAAGTGGCATAAGAACCTTACTATTTCTGCTGCAAATACCTCTACCAATACATCCAAGCATTCTGCTAGCCTTACTCGCTGCATTACTACATTGTTTACTAAGTTTTAAATAATCTGAAATAATAATTCCCAAGTCCTGTTCCTCGTCTGTAACAGTCAGTAAAGTGTCATTGAGTCTGTAATTAACATTTGGATTTTTCTTCCCTAAATGCATTATTTTACACTTTGCTGTGTTAAACTTTAGATCCCAGTCGTTTGTCCAATCCTCCAATTGTTGTATATCACTTCTCATTTTGTCTACCCCCCCTGGAACATCCACTCTGTTGCAAATTTTTGTATCATCTGCAAAGAGACATACTTTCCCCTGTAGCCCTTTGCTGATATCGCAGATAAATATGTTAAACAAAACAGGCCCCAGAACTGACCCCTGAGGAACACCACTAGTAACAGCCCCTTCTGCTGAATGAACTCCATTTACTAAGACACTTTGTTTTCTGTCCTTAAGCCAGCATTCCACCCAGTTCACAATTTTTGAATCTAGACCAAGGAGATATAGTTTGTGAATAAGTTTTTTGTGTGGGACGGTGTCAAATGCTTTGCTGAAATCTAGATATGCTACATCAACTGCTCCTCCCTTGTCTAATACTTTTGTTACATAATCAAAGAAGTCAATTAGATTATACTGTATACAGGTAGCCCTCAGTTTACACCGGGGTTAGGTTCCAGAAGGAATGGTTGTAAATCGAAACCATTGTAAATTGAAACCCAGTTTATAATATAAGTCAATGGGAAGTGCGGGAGATAGGTTCCAGGCCCCTCTCAAAATTGTCATAAGTAACGCCTAATACATTATTTTTAAAGCTTTGAAACAGCATTATAAACCTAATAAAATAATCACACAACACAGAATATATCATTAAACTAAGTTAAATGAACAAAAACATTTGCTAAACAGCATTATAAACCTAATAAAATAAGCACACAACACAGACTTCACTTGCATTTTTCTGCAAACAGTTCTTTCTATGCATTCCAATCTGGACTGATTTATAGACAGGAAGATATTGTTCAATTGAAATCTGCTCGATAGCTCAGGTCTGGTTAAACTGATTAATTTCAGCTTGCTTGGCTTTGCTGCAACACAAGCGGACAGCTCCACCTACTGGCTATTTTAATAAATGAATCAAATTGGGTGGATTAGTGCACGCTAAAGGAAGGTATTGCTAAACACTACTCTAAAGATACAATCTCTGTATGTATCAAATACAAGTTAATAACCAAATAGCGAAGCCAAAGCTTCAAGATAGAGAAAGTGCGCTAACAAGCTGAAAGTATACACACCATATAAGGGATTGAAGTGAAAATTTAATAAACATATAGAATAAGATACACAAATATATACACTAAAAATAGGGACGTCTCCCTGTAATGTAAATACAACTGGGAAAAAATCCTAATAAAAAAGCAGGTTAAAACCTATAAATGACGGATAATGCAGATACCAATTGATAATCTATGACATAAAAAAGATATAGCATAAAAATGATAATTAAAAGTATGGCATAACAGTGATATCATAAAATAAAACTTAAAAGACAAGCACCAAGTTCATATGTATCAACACAGTGCAGGTGGCCGTATGCAAATGAGCATCGGTATTGGAACAGTGGAAAGAAAATAGCGGCTTGTACCACAAATAGATACAGTTTACTGTACCGTAAGTCAAGAGAGTGTTCAGAGGGTGTTACTGAGGAGAAGAAATCCTTCGGTCAAGGCTTGGACCGCGGCTGCAGTAACTGCCGTTCCTGGAGATAGAAGTGTGCAAACCTCTGCACATGTGAGTCGGCGTCTGACGTCACAGGCTTCTCATCGGCTCCTCTCAGGGTGTTACTCGCTGCTCCAGCAGCGTAAAGGAAAAGCAGCTGATTGCTGTGTCCTGGTGGGAACTTTCTCTGAAGGCAGACTTGGCTGCTGTAGGTATGTTTAATGATCCAATACAATAGTGGGGCACAAGTTATCCCTCACCTTGGGATATTCAAAGATGCTGGTAACCCGGGTTTAAAGTTGCAGTACAGGCTGTACTGAAATATCCCTTACTGTTTCAAAGTCACAGTGTCACAAATGCAAGCGACGCGTTTCGCCCTCTCTTGGGCTTTATCAAGATGCATGTGACAGGTAACTGGGAGCCTTTTAAATGATCCATTTGGTTTTGATTGGTTGGTGGATTCAGTTGTAAAGGTAACACCCTCCAGGTAATTAAGGTGGTATCTCTTTTGCTTTCACCTTTGAGATTGTTATTCTTGAGTTGTTAAGGTAACACCCTCCAGGTACTTAAGGTGGTATATGCTTCATTCAGTCATTATAGATTCTTTGTGCTTGTCTAATATAAAAGAACATTTCCATAAAAAAATATATATATCTGTGTAATACATTACTAAGCCTTTAGTTTGGAACTGTGTTTAGAGGGTAAAATACCAGTGGGTTTTTTTCCCTGTTATACCTGTAAGGCCTGTAAACACAGTTCCAAACTAAAGGCTTTACAAATAAACAGTTCAGAAACGAATTTTCAAATTAAAGATTTAATTAGGTGCAACCATAAAAACATTATCTATGCACTAAAATGTTCGTGTAATCTTTTTTATTTTGGTGAAACCACTAGATCCCTAAAGGATAGGATTAGGGAGCACTTATTATGTATAGAAAAGGGTAGGGATGACACCTCACTGTATAAACACTTTAAAGAAAAACACTATGGGGACACAAAAGCACTTAATTTTTGGGGGATTAAAAAGGTCAAAGGACACTGGAGAGGTGGTAACAATGAGAAACACTTTTAATACAAGAGGCTGAATTGATTTATAAATATGACACTCTGTTCCCAAAGGGACTAAATTCAGAATTGGACCTCTCCCCATTTTTATTTGAATAGATTAACCCAGCAGCACCTTATTTTCATTTATATAGGCACATCACTTATTTTTAAGAGCGATACGTATAACCACTCTTTTAGCTCTGGAATTTTGAATACACCGCTATATATTCATTCATTCACTCACTCCTAAATATTATGCACTGATATATTTTTTTTATATAATTCTTTTCCTTTTTTTACTAAACTCGCTATATAAATACCCCCTTTTTTAACACATTAGTGCACCCAAGGTAGATATTTTATATTTTGTAAAAGTACTTTTTTTGGTTTAGAATTATATCTATAAGTGATTAATCCTACAAATTCAATACGGTTTTATGGTTATGATACCACTGATAGTGATAATGTATTACACAGATATATATATTTTTTATGGAAATGTTCTTTTATATTAGACAAGCACAAAGAATCTATAATGACTGAATGAAGCATATACCACCTTAAGTACCTGGAGGGTGTTACCTTAACAACTCAAGAATAACAATCTCAAAGGTGAAAGCAAAAGAGATACCACCTTAATTACCTGGAGGGTGTTACCTTTACAACTGAATCCACTAACCAATCAAAACCAAATGGATCATTTAATAGGCTCCCAGTTACCTGTCACATGCATCTTGATAAAGCCCAAGGGAGGGCGAAACGCGTCGCTTGCATTTGTGACACTGTGACTTTGAAACAGTAAGGGATATTTCAGTACAGCCTGTACTGCAACTTTAAACCCGGGTTACCAGCATCTTTGAATATCCCAAGGTGAGGGATAACTTGTGCCCCACTATTGTATTGGATCATTAAACATACCTACAGCAGCCAAGTCTGCCTTCAGAGAAAGTTCCCACCAGGACACAGCAATCAGCTGCTTTTCCTTTACGCTGCTGGAGCAGCGAGTAACACCCTGAGAGGAGCCGATGAGAAGCCTGTGACGTCAGACGCCGACTCACATGTGCAGAGGTTTGCACACTTCTATCTCCAGGAACGGCAGTTACTGCAGCCGCGGTCCAAGCCTTGACCGAAGGATTTCTTCTCCTCAGTAACACCCTCTGAACACTCTCTTGACTTACGGTACAGTAAACTGTATCTATTTGTGGTACAAGCCGCTATTTTCTTTCCACTGTTCCAATACCGATGCTCATTTGCATACGGCCACCTGCACTGTGTTGATACATATGAACTTGGTGCTTGTCTTTTAAGTTTTATTTTATGATATCACTGTTATGCCATATCTTTTAATTATCATTTTTATGCTATATCTTTTTTATGTCATAGATTATCAATTGGTATCTGCATTATCCGTCATTTATAGGTTTTAACCTGCTTTTTTATTAGGATTTTTTCCCAGTTGTATTTACATTACAGGGAGACGTCCCTATTTTTAGTGTATATATTTGTGTATCTTATTCTATATGTTTATTAAATTTTCACTTCAATCCCTTATATGGTGTGTATACTTTCAGCTTGTTAGCGCACTTTCTCTATCTTCAAGCTTTGGCTTCGTTATTTGGTTATTTTAATGAATGCACTGCTTCTCAATGCTTTTCAATAGCAGTCACATGACTTAAAAAAAGGTTGTTATTCTGAAACGGTGTAAATTGAACCTTTGTAAAACGAGGGCCACCTGTATATATATATATATATATATATATATATATATATATATATATATATATATATATATACACACACAAGACATACAATCTAATCTTTACAATACATTAACAGCAAGTTTCTTTGTGAAATTTGGTAATGTCTTTAGAGTCTCTGATATATGGCTAATAAAAATATATATTAACTGCCTTGAGTGAAAGCTGAACCTGTGAACCTTAATAACAGCAAATAACTCTATGTCCTGAACTATATAGACCCTTGAAAAATCATTTTGCAATTTAACATTTCACAATGACATAATAAAGAAAAGTAGATAGTCCACTGTGGACACAGGTTAAACACTCAGTGCTAATTATGTCTACTACTTGTTTGTTTGTCCTTATATCATACACTAGGATGGCCAACTTTTTTTGAAGAAAATAAAGGAGACTAAAGAATCAACAAATTTCACATAGGGAATCGACCAAATTATACAGTTGTTTCTGAAAAAACACTTTATTTTCAAATTTTACACAGTTTGGTATAACAAAATTCTGCATACAAATCATCTTCATTCATACAGTCTAACATAATACATTCAACAACTTTCTGTAAATCTGTGAATTCTATTTCTCATTTAAAGGGACAGTCTAGGCCAAAATAAACTTTCATGATTCAGATAGAGCATGTAATTTTAAACAATTTTCCAATTTATTTGTATTACAAATTTTGCTTTGTTCTCTTGGTATTCTTAGTTGGAAGCTTAATCTAGGAGGTTCATATGCTAATTTCTTAGACATTGAAGCCCACCTCTTTCAGATTGCATTTTAACAGTTTTTCACCACTAGAGGGTGAAACGTATTTCATATAGATAACACTGTGCTCGTGCACGTGAAGTTATCTGGGAGCCATCACTGGTTGGCTAGACTGCAAGTCTGTCAAAAGAACTGAAAAAAGGGGCAGTTTGCAGAGGCTTAGATACAAGATAATCACAGAGGTTAAAAGTATATTATTATAACTGTGTTGGTTATGCAAAACTGGGGACTGGGTAATAAAGGGATTATCTATCTTTTAAAACAATAAAAATTCTGGGTAGACTGTCCCTTTAAGGCACAGTGGGAGTAAAGACATTAAACTGTCAGATACATCATCATTACTAACTGTATAAGGAGTACAAGAGTACAATATTAAGGGCTAGATTAAAAGTGGAGCGCTAACAGTTACACGCAAGCAAAAAGGATTTTTTCACGGATGATTGTGCACATCAGACTTTTTGATGGTATTACAAGTTGAAAGTAAACACGATCGCTTGAGCACAATTGAAGTTAATGCGTATTGGTTAGTGCAACCTCAGAGTTCTGGTTAACTGTTTCACGAAACAAAAAGTGTCACAAAACACATTTAAAAGTACATTTACACTCATAATAACAGTATAACATTTTATTTAAAAAAAAACTGCACACAAAAGCTATAAAGGCTCAAAGATATGAGGTCTCAGGTGTTAGAAAAAAAAAGGCAAGCAAAGGTTTTTCACATTAAGAAACATATATACACATGTCTAAAGATGGATATGTATGTGTGTGTGTATGTATATATATATATATATATATATATATATATATATATATATATATATATATATAATATCTATGTAATGGGGGGTGCTGTGCATAATTTTAATACAAACTCTATTGTGGAAAAAAGGAATTCTCCACTTAAGCATGCAACTTTAGCACTCTCTGCCCAAACTAATGGTTGACAGGGTAAGACCACACAGATAAAATGTAACTGTTTACTTTTTGTATAGAACTCTTTCTTTCCAGAAATAAAAAATATATTTTAAAAAAAATGTAACTTTTATTATATACATATTAACAAAAATGGTAAAAGCATACATTAAAATGTTAGGGTTAAACTATACATCCAATTGTAAACTGCAGTTTACTAGAAACAGGTCAGGCCTAAAAGTAGTAGGAGATATGTCAACTGCAGTGTAATAAGTAATAAGCCGTCCAATGAACAATGTGTGAATTATTACTAATGTGGGAGGTACATAACTCCCCTCATCAACAGTGGTAAATGAGAGTTCATTAGAGTAATAAGCCACTAGAAAGCCCAGTAATATACTTTAAATCTTCCCACAATGGGCAAATAGAAAATGTAGTTCACACTGTGTTAATATTTTTCCATAGTTAAATATAGTAACTATTAAAGTGGGAATAAATATCTTTCAAATTAAACTCAAGTTCTATATAAAAATGAGGACAGCGACAAAGTGAAACAATATTAAAACACTGATATGCAGATTCTATTGTGATAGCTGGCTAATCCTAAATCCTGAATTCTACAGAAAATGTTTAAAGTCATGGGAATGTATGTATATATATATATACATATATATATATATATATATATATATATATATATATATATATATATATATATATATATATATATATATATATATATATATATATATATATATATATATACTTTAACACATGTTGGTGTAGTTGTAAGATCCCTTCTGGTAGTATATACCACTACTCCACATTGATTATGAGACTGCACTTTCAGGTGCAAATAGCTGAATCTTTCCACACTAATATTAGTTTTATTGTCCTTTATTTGAGAGTCATGATAATGTAAGCTTCTTATTACAGCTAAATTCATAGTCTCAAAACATATCAATAATCTTAGTAGTTAAGCTTCCATAACAATGTATATCAACTAGTTAAATAATGAATAGTAGATATTATTGGTTCCACTCCCCAGATGGTCTTAGATTAAGTTATATCCATATTTAGATGACAAAGTTACTGCTTATTCCCATAGCTATGCTGGATTAGTGCTGCTATCTTGATATTGCAGCATGAATTTTGAACGGAATATGACAAAATAGTCTTTGCAGTTAACTAATGTGACTAAGCTTTATATCAGGAGGATTATAGTAAGTGCGGTATTGTATCAACATGAATACAGGTGGCACTCGGTTTACAACGGTTCAATTTAAGCCGTTTCAGAATAACAACCTTTTTTTTCAGTCATGTGACTGCTATTGAAAAGCATTGAGAAGCAGTGCATTGATTAAAATAGCCTGTAGGTGGAGCTGTCCGCTTGTGTTGCAGCAAAGATATGCAAGCCAAGCAAGCTGAAATTAATTTGTGTAACTAGACCTGTGCTATCGAGCACGGGTCTAGTTACACAAAGGAACAATATCTTCCTGTCTATAAATCATTCCAGATTGAAATGCATAGAAAGAACTGTTTGCAGAAAAATGCACGTAAAGTCTGTGTTGTGTTATTATTTTATTAGGTTTATAATGCAGTTTAGCAAATGTTTTTGTTCAACATGAATACAGGTGGCACTCGGTTTACAACGGTTCAATTTAAGCCGTTTCAGAATAACAACCTTTTTTTTCAGTCATGTGACTGCTATTGAAAAGCATTGAGAAGCAGTGAATTGATTAAAATAGCCTGTAGGTGGAGCTGTCCGCTTGTGTTGCAGCAAAGATATGCAAGCCAAGCAAGCTGAAATTAATTTGTGTAACTAGACCTGTGCTATCGAGCACGGGTCTAGTTACACAAAGGAACAATATCTTCCTGTCTATAAATCATTCCAGATTGAAATGCATAGAAAGAACTGTTTGCAGAAAAATGCACGTAAAGTCTGTGTTGTGTTATTATTTTATTAGGTTTATAATGCAGTTTAGCAAATGTTTTTGTTCATTTAACTTAGTTTAATTATATATTCTGTGTTGTGTGATTATTTTATTAGGTTTAAAATGCTGTTTAGCATTTAAAGTCTTTATTTCAAAGCTTTAAAAATAATGTATTAGGTGTTACTTATGACAATTTTTTTTTTAAACTGAGGGCTACCTGTATACGGCTAGTAATACAGTTCTTTAAATGATACCACAGCTATTAGATACACTATAAAGGTCTGTAGGATGGCATTAACAATTAAGGATCAAAGCTACCCTATGTTAAAAAAAATGGAGCTCTCACTAGCTCCCAACACTACTAGCGCGTTTCGCCCCCCTGGGCTTTATCAAAGGCAGTAGACCGCCGCTTGTTTGGGAATAAATACCGATATTAACCGGATGTCCCGCCCTCATCCGTTTCCAGTTTGACATGTAACTTGTCAATCAAATAGGCAATTGAATTCAAGATCCAGTTCACAGCTCTAATATTTAAGATGGATCATTCCATTGCAGTGGATACATTCTATGTAGGATTTCCCAGTTAAAATAATGTTAACATTAGGGTGGAAGACACTATAAGAATATATACTCAGAGATAGACTAATCCCATTAAATATTAACATTTAATTTCATCTGTGCTTTAATTTCCATTTGTGTATAATAGATAGTAATCATACTGTGTCATTTAAGGTGGTATAGTGTTTTTGATTATCTCAAGAATAGTGCTTGTTTTAAAGGAGTTCATTAACACTAGTGATGAAATTGTGTAATAATAACTAAACATATAAAAATATTTGACATAAGGATTGACGGGTGGGAATTTTGTTATATATGAATATTAATAATTCATCAGTGAAATATGTGAACAAAAATTATGAAGTGAAAAAAGTTATAAAAAATAAAAAAATATTAAAAATGTGTAAAAAAACGTTATTTCATTTTTTTATGTGACACTCCTATTATGTGAATATTGCTGGATGAAAGTAATTCACCTTGAGTAGTTTGATGTGATAGATTCATAAAGTTTGTGAAGTGAAAGAGTTTTAACGATCTTAAAGAAGGGGGTCATAACTTTCTATAACAGGTATAATAATTAATATAAATTTTATACAAACAGTACATTCATTTTTGTTTTCATTTAGGAACAGTCTGGTTAGATATTGGGGTTATGTGTTTCATATGTGCTTATGTGTTTCATCATCAGTTTTATCATGGCACAGATGTTTTAATTTGTGGTGGTGTTCTGATTATACAGGGAGTGCAGAATTATTAGGCAAATGAGTATTTTGACCACATCATCCTCTTTATGCATGTTGTCTTACTCCAAGCTGTATAGGCTCGAAAGCCTACTACCAATTAAGCATATTAGGTGATGTGCATCTCTGTAATGAGAAGGGGTGTGGTCTAATGACATCAACACCCTATATCAGGTGTGCATAATTATTAGGCAGCTTCCTTTCCTTTGGCAAAATGGGTCAAAAGAAGGACAAAAATAGTCAAAAATAGTGAGATATCTTGCAGAGGGATGCAGCACTCTTAAAATTGCAAAGCTTCTGAAGCGTGATCATTGAACAATCAAGTGTTTCATTCAAAATAGTCAACAGGGTCGCAAGAAGCGTGTGGAAAAACCAAGGCGCAAAATAACTGCCCATGAACTGAGAAAAGTCAAGCGTGCAGCTGCCAAGATGCCACTTGCAACCAGTTTGGCCATATTTCAGAGCTGCAACATCACTGGAGTGCCCAAAAGCACAAGGTGTGCAATACTCAGAGACATGGCCAAGGTAAGAAAGGCTGAAAGACGACCACCACTGAACAAGACACACAAGCTGAAACGTCAAGACTGGGCCAAGAAATATCTCAAGACTGATTTTTCTAAGGTATTATGGACTGATGAAATTAGAGTGAGTCTTGATGGGCCAGATGGATGGGCCCGTGGCTGGATTGGTAAAGGGCAGAGAGCTCCAGTCTGACTCAGACGCCAGCAAGGTGGAGGTGGAGTACTGGTTTGGGCTGGTATCATCAAAGATGAGCTTGTGGGGCCTTTTCGGGTTGAGGATGGAGTCAAGCTCAACTCCCAGTCCTACTGCCAGTTTCTGGAAGACACCTTCTTCAAGCAGTGGTACAGGAAGAAGTCTGCATCCTTCAAGAAAAACATGATTTTCATGCAGGACAATGCTCCATCACACGCGTCCAAGTACTCCACAGCGTGGCTGGCAAGAAAGGCTATAAAAGAAGAAAATCTAATGACATGGCCCCCATTGAGAACCTGTGGTCCATCATCAAATGTGAGATTTACAAGGAGGGAAAACAGTACACCTTTCTGAACAGTGTCTGGGAGGCTGTGGTTGCTGCTGCACGCAATGTTGATGGTGAACAGATGAAAACACTGACAGAATCCATGGATGGCAGGCTTTTGAGTGTCCTTGCAAAGAAAGGTGGCTCTATTGGTCACTGATTTGTTTTTGTTTTGTTTTTGAATGTCAGAAATGTATATTTGTGAATGTTGAGATGTTATATTGGTTTCACTGGTAAAAATAAATAATTGAAATGGGTATATATTTGTTTTTTGTTAAGTTGCCTAATAATTATGCACAGTAATAGTCACCTGCACACACAGATATCCCCCTAAAATAGCTATAACTAAAAACAAACTAAAAACTACTTCCAAAACTATTCAGCTTTGATATTAATGAGTTGTTTGGGTTCATTGAGAACATGGTTGTTGTTCAATAATAAAATTAATCCTCAAAAATACAACTTGCCTAATATTTCTGCACTCCCTGTATTATAATATGTATATGTGTTTTATTAAAATACAAAATAGTTGTTCTGCTCGTTCAGTCGATACGGTTGTACTGAGTTCCTGTCCAAACCTATCTATGATAGAGGTAGTTTTTCTCATATATTTACATGTACTGCAATTTCCACAAATGAAAGCTCCTGTATTGAACACTGTTGTGGTTTTCTTCCTTTGAAAGTGACTACTGCTAACCATCGGCTAGATTACAAGTCTTGCATTAGCCTTAAAAAGCAGCATTGAGGGGTCCAAATGCTGCTTTTTAATGCCCGCTGGTATTACGAGTCAGACAGGAGAGGGTCTAGCGCTCACTTTTTTTCCGCAATTTAGCTTACCGCAAATCCCCTTACGTCAGTTGCGTATCCTATCTTTTTAATGGGATTTTCCTAATGCCAGTATTAAAATCGGCTTAAAAAGTGAGCGGTAGACCCTCTCCTGGCAAGACTCCTACCGCATATAAAAGTCAGTAGTTAAGAGTTTTATGGGCTAACGCCGTAACATAAAACTCTTAACTAAAGTGCTAAAAAGTACACTAAAACCCATAAACTACCTATTAACCCCTAAACCGAGCCCCCCCCCAAATCGCAAACACCCCTAATCTGCCGACCGGACATCGCCGCCACTTTAATAAATGTATTAACCCCTAAACCGCCGCACTCCCGCCTCGCAAACACTAGTCTGCCGTCCCTAACATCGCCGACACCTACCTACATTTATTAACCCCTATTAACCTACCTAATCTACCTAGCCTGTGTTCTAATTCTTTTACTAGTGTTAAGCTAGTGTTAAATTAATTATTGTGATAGCTGGTGTTTAAAGGGGCAGTAAACTTACAAACTAATGTTATATAATTCTGCACATAGTGCAGAATTATATAACATTAGCTTACCGGCACATTTATACTTTAAAGGATTGCAGAGAAATTGTAACTAAAACCTCCTTTTACCAGAACGCCGTTCCTTCCTCTACTGAGCGGGTCTGGATTTTACACAGCGCATCTCTGCAACACTGTGTGCCCGGTCGCGCCATTTAAATGAATGTAGCTCGCTCCCGCTCTGGTCTATTAGCGGGAGTGAGCTACATTCATGTTAATAGCGTGACCAGGCACACAGTGTTGCAGAGATGCACTGTGTTAAATCCAGACCCGCTCAGTAGAGGAAGTAGCGGCGTTCTGGAAAAAGGAGGTTTTAGTTACAATTTCTCTGCAATCCTTTAAAGTATAAGGGCTCTATTTATCATCGTAATTCTCCTACTTTTGCGCCTATAATTACTCTGTCGGATTTATTCTCCTATTTATCAATACAATTTACGACCAAAAAAGCTGAAATACGACCTATAAATGCGACCACTTTATTCGCTCTCGCCAAGGCGCACAGGTGCACCAAATACAGCCTAAAAATGATGTATTTCGGTCGTATTTTTAGAAATACTCCTAACTAATCGCCGAAAATCATATTTATCATTATTTTGCGCCAAAGGAGAACCTAAAATTCTCCTATAAATACAACTGTGAAAATACTCCATAAGCATATAGGAGAACATTGAATTTACTCCGTGATTTTCTTCAGAGAAGATGGAGTTCTTTTTGATTTTGGCCGCTATTTCTATTGCACAGTCCCATAACAATCGGGAAAATGATGGAAATATGTTACGCAGACGCCAAAGAGTTCCAAGATTGTTTTTGCCCCGTTGTGGACTTGAGGCATTATCTGATAAAGAAATTAAGCGCAAATTTTGGATTAACCGAAAAAAACATATTGAATCTGTATTCTTTGATAAAAAATAATATTGATCCCAGAACGAGAAGAACAAGGGCAATACCTGACTTTATAATACCTGACTTTATAATAGACTTTTGAAATTACTTGCAGTTTTGCATTTTTTGGCAACCGGATCTTTTCAGGCTGTATCTAGTGATGTTGTGGGCATGAGTCAGCCTTCATTTTGCCGCCATTTAAGTATTGTTTTAAAAGCAATTCTCAAGCATCTTTCAAAGTTTATTTATGTTCCCAGGAATGTGCATGAATGGCATACAGTGAAGTCATCATTTTACCAAGTAGCTGGTATGCCCAATGTTCTTGGTGCTATAGATTGCACCCATATTGCTCTTAGACCACCATCCCTAAGGGAGGAGCAATATAGGAACAGGAAAAGCTTTCATTCCCTAAACATACAGGCTGTGTGTGATGCTAACCTTAGAATTTGGGCTGTTCGTTCTGGATTTCCGGGATCATGTCATGATTTCCACATTCTGAAACAATCAGCTTTATTTTCTGCTTTTGAACAGGGTGACATGCCACACGGTTGGCTATTAGGTAAATATGAACATCTTTTATTTTTTTTTAATTATAATGAAATAAGATATATGTCTTGTTATTCATTTTTTTTTTCATTTTTGTCCTCCATGTAATTTTGATATCACATTGTATAAATTTATGTTTGAATAATGATTACATTGTTAATATTTTCATTAAATTTTGAAATTCGTTATAATCTCTAATAAATTTTTAATTTTCATACATAGGTGATAGTGGTTATCCGTGCAGAACTTGGCTGTTGACCCAGTCCCAATGCCTCATACCAGAGGAGAAATTAAATTTAACAAATCCCACCGTAGCACAAGAAGTGCAATAGAGAGAACTTTTGGGGTGTTAAAAATGCGTTTCAGAGTGTTGGATAGGTCTGGAGGAGCACTTAAATATTCTCCTGAAAAATGTAATGATATCATTCTAGTTACATGCATGTTGCACAACATAGCAATTTCACAAGGCAACTTAGAGGAGGAGTGTCCCAATGATCCAACAGATGATATTTTTATCCCACAAGACATTATAGGCAGACACACTACCAGGGCAGGTGTACAAAATCATTTGGAAATAATTGAAAGATATTTTTCCTGTAAGTCTGATTTCTAATTATTTTGCATTGTGTATCATGTAATAAAAATATATATATATTTAAATGACTAATTTTTTTTTTTTTTTTTCAGAAAACATGTCATCACACCGGATTTGAATGCTTTTATAAGAACTGTACATTCACCTTAATTTTTTTTTTAAGTTTAGTGATATCTATGTTACCTTCATCCATTGTCAATAATAAAAAGTTTTATGTTTTCTCAAATCTGTTTTTTTTTATTAAAGTATAAATAACTTTATTGAAAATATAACAATACTTTATCTATTAACTATAAATAATAAAAAAAATAGAACTTTCAAACAAACAAAGCTTAAATAAAGTCAAGGACAACAAATCCAAAAACATAAATATCAATATAAAAAAAAAATTTTTGGTGGATCAATTCTGCGATCTATGATTCATTATTTCTAAAAAAAATTTATAGTAATTATTCTTTATTTCAGAATCACGTTTCAGAATATTATTCCTTTCTTTCTGTAATTCTAGTAATTCCTTAAAAAAAACACTTTGTTCATTTCTAAATGACGATGCCATATCTGTCAGTGTCTGGATGTCATTGGGTCTCTCTGTAACTTGAGGCTGTCTGACTTCTTCTGCTGTTTCCTCAATGTCAGATTCATTGACCATTGGACTCGCAGCAGGTGTATTTAATTCTGGTGGTGATGGTCCCTCCTGTGTGTGTCCCTGTATTTGGGTCTCATCATCATCCTCTTGATTGATCGTATCCTCGACTAGGGGTTCCAATGTTAATTCTACATGTTCTTCTTCATTAAAGAAATATAAAAAAATTAGTATCAACCAATATCTAACCGTTATTATTAAAATATTTTATACCTACCATCATATAACGATATCGAACTGTCTTGCATAGTTTGGAGCAATGCTCTAACACCTGTTGAGAACAAAAAGGATAACCAAAAATAGAATTAATTTTTTATATTTTAAATAGTTTATATTTCTCTGTACATAATAGTTCATAATATTATTATTTAAAAAATTTTGGGATTTATGATTCAAGCTCCATGTAATTGGATAGGAATTAAAGAATCAAAAAACTTTAAATCAATAACAATTTTCAGAAAATTAAAACAAAATCGATTACACAACATTGTGTTGGTTACTTTCAAATCCTATGGCACTTACAAAATGTGATTTATCGTCGAGGTCAAACTATTTTCAAATTAATTTGCTAATTGACAAATATATTCAAATTTATTTTTATCCAAACATTTTTTTTTTCGACTCTCAAAAAAAAACAAACATAAAAGTTGTTTGAAAAAGTTAGCAAACATTGAACAACAAATTCTTTTTGACCAATAGTATTTTACTATATTTTTAAAAACAATTTAGGAAATTGTTATTCACAAAAGCTTAAATTTTATTGATATATAATCTTATCGATTTTAAAGTCAGCACATATTGACCACAAAATAAAGAATGTACTTCATTTCTCAAGGTACAATAATTTATCTTTGATAATAAAACTATGCTCACCAGTAACGATAATATTTGCAATACCCAAAAAAATGTTTCAAAGATTACAAAAAAAATACCGTTACAGAGGGGGCGGAGTCTAGCCACGATTGCAAATGGCTGCACATTGAGAGTACTCTGACACCCAAATACTCTCAGTTTAAGGTTAAACACGACTTACAGCACTAAAAATGTTCAAGAAGCAACATAGTTATCTGGAATACAAAGATGCACTGGAAAAGTAAATTAATCTGACACGGATTGGCTGCAAACAAAGGCACAGAGGTAGGCCTATAGAGACGCCGGACAGAAGCTGCAGCCCGCATCTACCCGAGTCCCCTTAACGTCATAGCCCGCTTGTAAGACTCGAAAGTGGAATGTGCACCGGGTGACCGGAGTATCTAGGAACAGCGGAATTGCTGCTGTCCTAAAGCCAGAAACAGATACAGCTAAGAAGAGATCACCAGCGCACACCCAGCCGCGACTAAGAACATCAAGAACTGCGGAGCAAACCCGGTACATACCGGGGACCTGCATAACATTAGCAGACGGTGTTGAAGATCCTAGCGAGACGACAGCAGCAGGGAAAAACGGCCAGAGAGGCGGTGAGTGGTGCCTTTGGTGCATAGTGAAAACTTAGGCCTGGTATGCATAGATTAATGGAGGCGGCAGGAATCTGTCAGTAACTGGACAGTAGTGCGCATACACAGGGATAATTGCACGGCACAAAAATAATTTAACTATATACATACAAGAGGCTTAAATCCTTAGATGCCTCGGAACCTGGGGGTATAAAAGTATCGCCCACGTGGCCAAGAAATAAACAAGCACCGGAGGGCCGCCATATTTGTGATTGACACACACCTTATAGGATCAGCTACCCCTGCACATAGGTCTTACCAATAAAGGGAGACAGAGACAGAAGAGGAAAGGAAAAATTAGCACAACAGGTCTCACTCTAAGGATAATATTAATATGTCAACTAAGAGAGGCCCCAAGCTTCCTAAGGCCCTGCATTCCTCAAATATGGACAGTTACTTAATACCACCTGACTCAGGTCAAAATTCACAAAAAGACCAAACAGAGCCTGTTATTGTACAAGAAACGACTTCCTCACACAGTACTGAACATAAGCAATGTGACTATATCACAAAAGAGGATATAAGACATTTGTCATCTAAAAATGACATTAAGGAAGCCATTCTAGAAATGAAAAATATGTTTGGGGACCTTAAAAAAGACATTGCTACTATAGATCATAGAGTCACACTAGTGGAGGAATCACAAGAGGCGCTACGTTCTGATGTACAGCATAACTCGACTTGCATACGAGCACAAGATATGACTGTTCAAAATCTATCTGAAAGGATTGAGGACTTAGAGAACAGGAGTCGACAGAATAACCTGAGACTAAGAGGTGTTCCTGAGACTGTGGCCCCGACGGAAATACATGAGTATATTCAGAAACTGTTCAAATACATTAAAAATGAACCTGAAGAGGAGGATATACATGTGGAAAGAGCCCATAGAGCCCTGCGACCTAAGCCACCAGCAAGAGCACCTCCCAGGGACATTATAGTCAAGCTCCTGTCATATAAAGATAGAGAGGATATACTTCGCCATGCAAGAAACAGACAACCATTATCATATGAAGGAACAGAGATACAGGTATATACGGATTTATGTCCAGCAACCCTTCAAAAAAGGAGAGAGATGCGCTTTCTCACACTGCATCTTAAGGAGCAGAGAATCCCATATAGATGGGGTTTTCCAACCTGCCTCATCGCCACAAAAGATGGAGTCACAGCTACCTATCGCACGATGCCTGACTTACCTGCTTTCAACCAGGCACTGGGAATACAAATAAGGCCTATACACCCTGCAGCAGAACCTGTACAGGAAGGAGAAAATCACATAGAGGGGAGAGCCCCACACAACAGAAGGCTACCATGAACATCCTGTTCTTCCACTGGAATAATGTGCAGTGTCGACATAAGTGCACATGCTGAATCTGCAGAGCATCATGAGAGATAGACGCTTCACCCAAGATGTGGATCCTCATATCTAGCAGCTAAGTATATAACTTACCGTGAATACACATAGTTAGCTTGTTGCTGATAAAGTTATATGAATGTTACAGAGTGAGACACTTTGTTTTTCTTTTGCTTCTGGACCTTATGCTTAAGAGCACAGCCTCTTGTGACTATATTTAGCCACAGGCGGCTCGACCTGTTGCAGCATCCACCAGGAAATTTGGCGTGAACTTTCTCTAGCTGCAATAGAAGTGTACGGACTGATTATGAACAGACATCAGTCGCTTACCATATAGATAATACTATAAGAAATAATGATGTCACTATTCTTGCATATTATATTACACTGTTTATATGATTGTTACTATTAGATTTACGATAATACCAGTTTATAGTGTTCACCATTTTATGTTGCAGATCCAGGCCTGGGATTAGTACGTTATTATCTACAATTCTGTTTTATACTATCTGTTTTATTTTTTCTTATGCACACCTCTATGTTCTAAATGCCGATTCCTAAATAGTACTAAGTATTAAGTTGCCCTGTACTAATAAGACACCCTAGCCTACAGTTTAACTGCCTTACTCATCTTCGCCCAAAAAGCGCTCCAAGACACACAGACCCCTCATACACTCGCTATCAAAGCGCTTTATGAAAACCCTAGCCCCCCATCACTAATTATAAGCACAGGAAAAATACAAAGGAGAGGGGGATTAAAGGAGAGGGAGACCTGATCGGACATAGACTAGACTGAGGCACACCTGGGACTGTGTGGTATGTAAGAGCTCCCCCCCATAAAATTGCCAGCTCTTTAGAGAGATATCATGCGCAAGCAGATAAGTAGTGCCATATATCTGAGAATACAACACTGAGTATGAATAAATTCCAGTTTAGGCATGGGATGCTGATACTGAGAAGACGGTTGGGGGGATAGATGTGTGAGGCCATAGAGGGCGCCAAGAGGCCCAGCCTTTCGGGGTGTATATAAGATACCTAGCAGCTCGCCTTAGGCATCATAGAGGGGTTATAGACAGGATCTTGTGCAGAGTACGTCCTCGACTTGATATGAAAAGTAAAAGATATGTTTTGTTTATTGTTTGTTGTGTTTACCTACATAATAGAGTATTCATTAGCATTAACCAATTGCTGAGAGTATACGGGTTACTACCCCCTTTTTGATTTGTACTACTTCTAAGTAGAGCTTCACTCTACACTCTTTATTCTGTCCTATTTCAACCTATTCCTGCCCCTACTATCCCCTCGCTTGAGATAGGGATAGCTGTCCTCACTCCCCCTTCCAACCTACCTCCCTACACTTTGCCTATTACTTGTGCTCAACACTGACCACATCTGGTCACCTACTTAGCCTCTTCACCGCCTTTACTTGACCCTCTTCTAAATTTTTTTTTCTTTCTCTCCCTTCTCCCCTTCTTTACCCTATCCCCCTCTCCCTCCCCTACTACCCCCTGACCCCCCCTTCCCCTCCACCCACCCGTTTGCTTTATTACCTGAACTAAGTGACCCTTGAGGGTTCGCACGACAAGATGAGAGGCGCTGGTACCCTTACCATAGACCTTATCACAATTAATGTCAAAGGACTTAACAGCCCTGGCAAAAGATCACCAGGGATCTTCAGAGGATGGGCGGGGATGTTGTGTATATCCAGGAGACCCATTTCTCTAAATTTAAAGAACCAAAATGGTATAGCCAAAAATTCCCAATAGCACATTTTGCATCAGGCCCGACCAAAAAAAATGGAGTGGGAATTTTGTTTGGGGTTGGGGTGCCTTTTCGGATGGAGCAGACTATAAAAGACCCCAAGGGTAGGTTTCTGATATTAATCGGAACTTTGCATGGTAAATATGTAACATTTGTTAACATCTACTCTCCTAACGTGGCACAAGATGTCTTCTTTAAAAGACTAACAAATAGTATTTTGGAAAACCAGAAAGGTATTGTCTTCTTGGGCGGAGATTTTAATGTCTCATTTTGTCCTACGCTAGATACCTCAGATGGTTTATCAAGCACTAAACACAAAATCATGAAACAAATACTTAAATGCATGAGGGACCTGGTCCTCCATGACATTTGGCGCATAATGCACCCATCTGCCAAGAACTACTCGTTCTATTCTCACCCACACAGGAAATACACGAGAATTGATTATATTCTCACAGACCCAGCGGGACTATCAATTACAACCAGCAGCAATATTGGTCAGATTACCTGGTCTGACCATGCCCCTGTGAAATGTACTATCGAATGGCCGGAGCTACCAGTCACCCCGTTTGTGTGGCGACTTGATGAGGCTTTGCTAGACGACCCACTGCTGAAGCAGAAATTAGACAGCACCATTGAGGAATACTTTTGCATTAACTCAGATGATGAACTGAGTGATGCCACGGTATAGGAAGCACATAAGTGTGTCCTAAGAGGTGTATTGATCAGACACACCTCGATCCTTCGCAGGGAACAGCGACTCAGATATGATGCCCTCCTTAAAAAACTTGAGCAAGCTGAGACAGCACATAAAGTGCGACCCGAAGATTGTGAGTTACAAGAAGACCTTGTCAAGGCCAGAACTGCTCTTCTGAACCATATGCAAGCTGAACAGCAGACTAAAGCTCTTAGACTCCGACAATATTACTTTGAACAAAGTAACAAAGCAGGCAAACTCCTAGCGCGAGCATTAGCGCGTCGGAGACTTAAAACATATGTGTATGAGGTTGTTGACCGCTCTGGTAACATACAACAGGAGGGGTCGGCAATTGCTGACACATTTGGAAATTTTTACAAAACCCTCTATAACTTGCACCCCATAAACCAAGAGGAGCAGGATCTAGCTCCTGGGGATCAACAGGAGAGAGCCATATTGGATTACTTGGATGGAATCGAGATGCCTAGGCTGACACAGTCAGAAGCATCTCAACTAGAGGCACCATTTACGATCAAAGAGATACAATCGGTGATCAAGCTCCTACCGGGAGGTAAAAGCCCTGGCCCGGACGGATTTGGTATGCGCTATTACAAAATATTCTCAGACAAGCTTGCACCACGCTTACTTAAGATATTTAATCAACTGTCAGAGGGGTCTTCCCTGCCCGGCTCCATGCTCGAGGCGCACCTCTCAGTTATACACAAGCCGGGGAAACCTGAAACCCAACCTAGTAGCTATAGACCAATCTCGCTCCTTAACTCGGACGTTAAAATCTTGGCGAAGGTCATTGCCAATCGCCTTGCTAAGCTCTTACCACAGCTGGTCTCCACGGACCAAGTAGGGTTTGTCCCGGGCAGGGAGGCTCGAGACAATATCCTTAGGGTAATACAACTAATATCCTATGCTCATAACAACTCAGCTCCGTTGGCATTAGTGTCAACGGATGCTGAAAAAGCTTTTGACCGGGTTAATTGGTTATTTATGCGACATACCTTGGCTAAGCTAGGTTTTGGTAATGGCACTATACGCACGATTTTCTCGCTATATTTAGCACCGAGTGCAAAAGTGCGAGTAAATGGGATGTTCTCCAAGTCCTTTCAGATCACCAATGGGACGAGACAGGGGTGTCCTCTGTCTCCCCTGCTATTCGCGCTGGTGATGGAGACCCTGGCCTGTAGAATCCGTAGTAATCCGCACATTTCGGGACTGACAATCGGACAGAAGGAGCACAAACTAGCTATGTATGCGGATGACGTCCTTGTGATGCTATCCAATACGTCTGACTCATTGACAGCCCTATTAGCGGAATTCGCGGAGTTTGGGAAAGTCTCGGACTTTCTACTTAATCTGACCAAATCCAAGATTATTAATATATCAGTACCAACTGATACTTTCAATGAGACGTGCACCCTTTGCCCACTTAGCGTGACAAAACACCGCTTTAAATACCTCAGGATTTATCTGACACCGATGATCTCAGACATCGTTAACACAAACTACAAGCTGCTGAGAGATGCAGTGACAGATGATCTGACGAAATGGAAAAATAAGTCCATCTCATGGATGGGCCGAATCCACGCAATTAAAATGAATGTTTTGCCTAGAGTCTTGTACGTAATGCAAGCAGTTCCTCTCTCTTCGGCACTACCTCTTATCCACCAGATCCAATCGGAAATGGAGGCGTACATTTGGAACAGTATAAGACCGAGAATCAAGAGGAAAACAATGTATCTACCTAGGGATAGGGGGGGAGCAGGAGTTCCCCTATTGAAAATGTACTTTAAGGCAATAAACGTACAAAGACTGGTCCACTGGTGTCATAACAAATTGGACAAAGCATGGATCGACCTGGATTGTGAGATCCTACAGAGAGGCAATATAGGCACGCTTGCGTGGGTCTCAGCTGAGAACCGGACCCCTTTGATTCATCAATACCCATTGTTGGAAGATGTTTTCTGTATGTGGGATATACTGATCAAACAAGATAAATATATCTCTTCCAAATCATCGCCAGTAACACCGGTCTATGAGAACCCAGATAATGCCCTGGCATACAAAACACATACCCCAAGACGTAAATATACGTTAACAGAAGCGGCAGTCTCTAATGCTTTCTGTGACGGGAAGATTAAGACCCAAGTGAGCCTACAAGAATGGGATCAGTGGCTGTTCTCTTCCTGGTTTAGGGTAGCACAGCTTCATCATTATATAAGCGGACAAAGAGATATAACTGCATTCACAAGAGAGAGAACGCCCTTTGAGTCAATATGTACAATGATTCAACCGCCAGGCCATCTGATTTCCCGTCTGTATAAGTTACTGTTGACGGGTAATGAAGAGACATTGCCCTCCTATACGGATGCATGGCAAACGGATCTTGATTTAAATATCACCACAAAAGATTGGTTACAGATCTTCAACAAAGCTAAGAAAGCATCGGTCTCTATGAGGCTCCAAGAGATGCATTTTAAATTTTTAAGCCGATGGTACCTGACCCCACAAAGATTATGTAAGATCTATCCGCAGACAAATGGAGAATGTTGGAGGGGTTGTGGGGAACAGGGTTCAATTATACACATATGGTGGACATGTCCACGAATTGGTGTGTTCTGGGAGTCGGTCTTCCGAGAATGCGGCCGACTTTTGACAATGATCTTACCTCCGAACTCACATTACTTGATCTATCATGACATGCCTAAAATAGCGGTAGAAGCGAAACGTACCCTTTTTCTTTTGCTGTTGAATTGCGCTAAGAGCTTAATCCCGAAACATTGGAAATCAGTAACTGTGCCAAGCTTACAAGAGTGGAGGCATGGAGTTGAAAATCTGTTCAGTCTGGAGAGGTATCACTACCTTAGATCTGGAAGACTAGCCCTGCATGAACATATGGTCATGATATGGGAAGGTAAAAACACATAATAGACCAAAATAGAGACCGTTACCCTGATTAATACACTGCTGCGGCTCCTGGAGGTGCACAGACTGACCTACTACAGAGAAAATACCTTGGTTAGAAAAATCTGTGTGAACTTATAATGTAATAAGCACATCACGTTATGTGACAGGAATAACTTGCCTAAGATGGTGACTCCCTCCCTCTTGCATCTCCTCCCCTTACCCTTATCCATTCTTGTTCCCTTCCCCACTCTGCATCCCTTCCCCCCTTTGCCCCCTCCCCACTCCCTCTCCCCCCACCTGGGGTGGTTTTTTTTTTTTTTTTTTCTCTCTCCCTCTCTCTCTCTCTCTCTCTTCTTCACTTCTCTTCTTTTCACTTCCCTCCCTCTCTCCTCTTTCGTCCTGCTTTATTTTCAAATCTGGGTATGATGTAATACCCAAGCTCAATTATAACCTTGAAAAGATCAATATACTCAAAACTGTAATAGTACGCTGAAAGTTGAGAACAATGTACCAGATGTTTGAGCCGGGAACTTTATTCAGACTATTGTTAATGCACTGTTTATTGAACTGTGACTCAGTTTAATGTTAAGTATGCAGCTCCAGTTTATCAATCAAAGTTTGTTGAAATTTCTTTTTTTTGTATGCTGGACATTCAATAAAGCTTTTAAAAAAAAAAAAAAATACCGTTACAATCTACATTGGATTCTGCTGATATTATTATTACTTTGTTTGTTTGTTTTTTTTAATTATGTTTATATTGCTTATTCGAATATATCATAAACTAGTCATAATGCCCGTTTACACGGGCCATTTTTACTAGTAATGTTGTCACACCCATTGTACTCTCCCTCCCCCCCTCTTTTCCTCTCTCTGTCTCCCCCCTATATTTTGCTCTTTATCTTTCTCCACCTCTCTTTTGCGCTCTCTCTATCCACCATCATTTTTTGGCTCTCTCTCCCCCCTCTCTTTTGCACTCTCCCTCTACCCCTCTCTTTTGCTCTCTTTCTCTGTCAACCCTCTATTTTGCTCTCACTCTAACACTCTTTTGTGCACTCTCCCTCTCCAACCTCTTTTTCTCTCTTTTTTCTCTTCAACCACTTTTTCTCTCTATCTCCCCTTCTCTTTTGCTCTCTCTCCCCCCCCCCTCTCTTTTGTCTCTCTCTTTCTATCTCTATCTCTCCCCCCCTATCTCTCTCCCCCTCCTCTCTATCTCTCTCACCTCCTCTCTATCTCTCTTCCCTCCTGTGTTTGTCATCTTGCTGCCTCTACTGCACTTGACAGCTTCTGACAAACTCACTTTGCCTTATATATATCTACCAAATGTATTTTTAATAATAAATGCTTACATGCGCTTTCTTCTCTCTCGGTATTTCCATGAGAAGTTAAAGGTTGTTGTTCCTGTGATGTGCTTTCATGAACAAAAGGTTGGTCCTCCTGTGCATTGACCTCCTCTTCCACACATACATCATCATGTTGCTCTAAACATAAATAGAATGTTTACAATTTACAATACACAGAAAAATGTAAACAAAAAAAAAAAATAATAATAATAAATTACCTCTAAAGTCCATTGTGTCCGAAGGAACATCGAGGCCCACCACAACTGCATCACCCATCCTGGCATAGAGTATCTGCTCAAAATCACTTAATTCTGCCCTGTATCCTGGTCCTCCACCAGTTGCTTTAGCAGATTGTTTGGCTTGGCATACCTTTTTCTTGATGTTCTTTCTGATATCGTTAACCCTCTTCCTACATGCCCTTACATCCTTAGGAAAGCTACCTTCGGAAGACACAGATGTGCTAATTTGGGACCATATTGCCCGCTTTCGCTGTGGGTTAACATTTCTAGCCTGGTATCCAATGATCTCCTCGTAATGTTCCACCACTTGTTCAACCAAAATACAATTTTGTCGATGGGTGAACATGATACTTCTCCCACTTTTTGTCTTTCCGGATTGCCCTGATGCCATCTTAAAATTGAGTTGTTAAAGTGCGCAAAATTGAGAGTACAATTCTACTGAAGTTAACTTTCCGTTACAAGCACAGTTAAAGAATTGTATCTGTAATATGTCGCATTAGTATCTCAAAATAAAGTGTTTTTACATTATTTCCGGTCATGTGTTCACTTTGGTTGAAATATTGTTATTTGAATAAATATATTTTGAAATTTATAATATTAAATGTTATTTTAGTATCCAAAAGTAACAATTTTGAGATATGCTGTATACTACCATAAAAGAATACATTTGTGGCACAAGCGTATGTTAAAAGTTACTGTTTGCATAAACAATAGTAGACATAATTGATACAAGAAAGATTATAAAAGCATAGTATTTAAATAAAATTTGACAATTAGTTTATAATACATATTGACACATGAATTGCAACTTCTTAAACTAACAATATGACTTTAAAATATTGAATTATTTTATTACGCGTAATTGCGCAATTTTAAATCGAAATTAGTTCCGTTACTTGTGTACACCATATTGAAAGCTGCAGAGCAAAATGGCTAGATCCAAAAAATTCTCTATTGGGGAATTGTTGATAATAGCATATACCATGGAAAAATATTTTCCAAAAAAAAGAAGGGGGATTTACACTCTGGACCAAGATAGGAGAAATAATATCCTGAGCGAAATGGTGAGAAGAGTGAGGCGTATTTCAGGCCACAGGAGGACTAGAAAGCAATGCCTCAAACGGTACAATGACTTGTATCGGAGGCAATCGAAATTGAGGACACTTATCCGGTGTTACCTGCGCAAATGTAAGACTTTGACATATTTATTATTTCTTTCAATACTATAATTTAATGTATGTAATGTCAAATACAAATCAATTTATAAATTTTGGAGTACTAAAAATTTCATTACATGGCCATGGAAAGCAAAATTTATATTTATTGATTTAGAAATAACATGTAATTTTCAACAACTATCTACATTAGTTGTATTATATTATTTTATTTAATCTCTTTTAAATCACTTCCTGAAAAGCATATCTGGATATGCTTAGAATCTACTGATTGCTTGCTGCACATATAGGTCTAGTGTGAATGGCTAAAACATGGGCTTTGCTATTTCTTCAAAAAAATATATCTAAAAAATTAAGCATATGATATATAACTAAATGTGAAAGATTTTTACAATTGATTGGCCTCTATGAATACTGAAAGTTTAGTTTTGAATAGACTGTTCCTTTAATACTTATGTATTTAAGAGTTGTTTCAAAAGTTAATTAACTTATATTGTTTTGGTTAACAACTTAACAAGTTTAACAAGAGATAGTGATGTAATTGTTAACATTCAACAGTAGACACTGTCCCCCTTGAAGAATGATAAGATTTTTAAATATATCTGTTTCTTTCTTTTAACTATTTATACTGTATTATAAGCGTCAACAAAGACAACTCTGTTTAGATGTTTGTAAAAAGAAAGATTTCTTGGTGTGAACATATGTTGTGAACATAATATCTAAATATTTGAAAGAGATTATAAATAAAAAAAAACTTCTATAAATGATTATCTCTTTCAAGCATTGCAAATATGGTCTGTTCAAAAAACATATGTTAACAATAATAAATAATTATTTTTTTTAAAAAATGGATTTAATATGATTTTACACAATAAAATATACATCCCTAATTGTAAATTATTGTTTTTAATTTTTATATAGTTAAAAAACGTAGAGCGCCTAGATATCTGTGTCCAATTGATGAAAACTCATCTAGTTCTGGTGGAGAGTCTGACCCCTTGCCAAGAGTATTTATGGACAACGAGGGGAATGATAACACAGGTATTTATTGTATGAATTACATGTTAGATAGATGCAATGTTTGAAATAAAATAACCCTTTTTTTTTTCAGTCAGAAGAAGGCAACAACGTAGGGCTAGCCCTATTGTATATAATGATTCAAATGAGGAAGAAGATCCTCACATTCAAAATTTAGAAGGTTAACATAAATTTATTACTTAATATTGCATTGGTAATGTAAATTATTTTTAAATTAACAATAAACATTTTTTTGGATACATTTCAGATGAAGCAGAAATTCAGGGGGAGGATTCCAATCAAGATGGAGAGGAAAATAATAATAATGAGGAGAGACAAGAAGAGGCTCAAGAGTATGACATAGAACAAGTGCTTGGGCAGGAAGAAGATTTAGAACATAGTAAGTAAGAATATAGAAATCGAATACTCTAAATTTAGGGTACTAGCATCCAAAAGAAAGATATTTTAAACACCACACATACACAAACACAATCAAGGATACATATTTTGATTGAGATTTTGTTAAATGCTAGATATGTGAAAAAAGGATATATATATATATATATATATATATATATATATATATATATATATATATATATATATATATATATATATATATATAAATATATATATATATACATACAAGGTAGTAAATTATATAATTTAATTTTACACAGGGATGCAAGAAGAAGCAGTGGACAGAGAGGTACTGGATGAAAATGAATCCAATGATTCTTCAAATACCATAAATTAAGACTGGGTGAGTATATCAGACATGTGTTGTATAAATGGAGTTTAAATGCTGATTAATAACCATAATCCTTGTTTTTAACAGTTCCTGAAGATCAAAACGTTGTGATTAACAAAAAACAATTATTGGAGGTTTTAATTAAAGCAGAAAAAGGACTCAAGGACAACTATTCAACATTGCATGAAATGCGGATTAAAGGGCCACTAAACCCAAAATTTTTCTTTCATGATTCGGATAGAGAATACAAATTTAAACAACATTACAATTTACTTCTATTATTTATTTTGCTTCATTTTTTAGATATCCTTAGTTGTAGAAAAAGCAATGTACATGGGTGAGCCAATCACACAAGGCTTCTATGTGCAGCAACCAATCAGCAGCTACTGAGCATATCTAGATATGCTTTTCAGCAAAGAATATCAAGATAATAAAACAAATTAGATAATTGAAGTAAATTAGAAAGATGTTTAAAATTGCATTCTCTTTCTAAATCATGAAAGAAAAATGTGGGTTTCATGTCCCTTTAAAATTGAAAAAAATGTGAAAGTACAATAATATTTTTGAAAATGTGCACAAAACATGATTTTTTTATGTAAATAATAAAAATATAATGTTTAAACGTGTATTGGTGTCCGAATACATTTTTATTAACAAAACACATTATCATTGTCAAGACAGCAATATAATAACAATGTAAGAGATTGATTACATATTTAAATAGAAACATTTTTGCACTAGTCATGTGTCATCGTTAAAGTTTTTGTGCATGTGGAGCATAGATAGATATATAAGTGCCAATGGGGCTTGTATCATGTCAGCTACTTACAAATACATTTATACTTTAGATAAACAGATATAGATGTTATTAGATGCATATCCTATATAATAAATGGCCAAGTATGTTTGTCAGATGCAGTCATGCGCAGTAGAGACTGCACATGGCAAACATACCTGGCCATTTGGATCCTGACACTCAGCACAGAGCAAGGCTGAAGCGGAGTGTCAGGGAGCGCGGCCGAGGGGAGCGTCGAGATGGGGGCGTGACCGTGCGTTGCGAGGGGCATGGCTGGACGGGTGTCGCCATGATGCGGCGTGGCCGAGCGGGGTGCCGCGATGGGGGCGTGGCCAGAGAGGCAAAGGCTTTCAATTAAGACAGAGCCAGAGAGGGAGCAGGAGAGGAAAGAGAGCCAAAGAGGAGAACGAGCCAAAGAGAAGAAAGAGCAAAAGAGGAGAGAGAGCCAAAGAGGGGGGGGGGGGAAAGAGCCAAAGAGGGGGAAGAGAGCCAAAGAGGGGGGGAGAGCCAAAGAGGGGGCGGGGAGAGAGCCAAAGAGGGGGGAGGGGAGAGAGCCAAAGGGGGGGAGAGAGCCAAAGGGGTGGAGAGCCAAAGAGGGGGGAGAGAGAGAGCCAAAGAGGAAAGAGAGCCAAAGAGGAGAGAGAGCAAAAGAGGAGAGAGAGCCAAAGAGGGGGGAGAGAGCCAAAGGGGGGGGAGAGTGCCAAAGGGGGGGGGAGAGAGCTAAAGGGGGGGAGAGCCAAAGAGGGGGGAGAGAGAGAGCCAAATAGGAAAGAGAGCCAAAGAGGAGAGAGAGCAAAAGAGGGGAGAGAGCAAAAGAGGGGGGAGAGAGAGTCAAAGAGGGGGGAGAGAAAGCCAAAGAGGGGGGGAGAGAGCCAAAGAGGGGGGGAGAGCCAAAGAGGGGGGGGGGAGAGCCAAAGGGGGGGAGAGAGCCAAAGGGGGGGGAGAGAGCCAAAGGGGGGGAGAGAGCCAAAGGGGGGGAGAGAGCCAAAGGGGGGGGAGAGCCAAAGGGCGGGGAGAGCCAAAGAGGGGGGAGAGAGAGAGCAAAAGAGGAAAGAGAGCCAAAGAGGAGAGAGATCAAAAGAGGGGAGAGAGCCAAAGAGGGGGGAGAGAGAGCCAAAGAGGGGGGGGGGGGGAGAGCCAAAGAGGTGGGGGAGAGAGCTAAAGAGGGGGGAGAGAGAGCCAAAGAGGGGGGAGAGAACAAAAGAGGGGGGAGAGAGAGCAAAAGAAAGGGGGGAGAGAGCCAAAGAGGGGAGAGAGAGAGCAAAAGAGGGGAGAGAGAGAGCAAAAGAGAGGAGAGAGAGCACAAAGGAGAGGGGGTAGAGAAAGCAAAAGAGAGGGGGGAAGAGAGAGCAAAAGAGAGGGGGAGAGAGCAAGGGGTGGGACCGCTGTACTGCAAAAAATGGCCCGTGTACACGGGCTTTAGTACTAGTATATATATATATATTACAACTTATTATTTAAAAGATAAAATGCATATATGTCAATTAAAAATTTGGACTGTAATGCAAGGGAGATTTGATTACAATGAAATTAACAATTTATAAAAATAATAAATAGCATTATTCAATTATTTAATTTGTAAAATTATAGTATTAAAAAAAAAATGGATTAATAAAGTACAAACGCTAATAGAAACAACAGATTTGTTATAAACATGAATCGAAATAGTCAACATTCAAAGCTGTTTTAATGATAAATAAGGCGCATTCTAAAAAATTACGTCAAAATTTATCATTAATCCGCCGCATCTCGACAATGGAAATCAGCTTTAAAATACTACCGGTTTAATGATAAATATTGGCGCACATGTGCGCCTTTCCAACGGCGAGATGAGGAGAACTGATAGGAGAATTGAAAGTCGTATTTTTAAAAAGAATGATAAATAGAGCCCTAAATGTGCCAGTAAGCTAATGTTATATAATTCTGCACTATGTGCAGTATTATATAACATTAGTTTGTAAGTTTATTGCCCCTTTAAGACACTAAAGTTGTGAAACCTAAGCATCTATACTGCATAGATTATTAAAGGGCCTTGGCTTTTATACTATAACCGCTTTAGTTCAGTGTAACAAAAGCAGTTTTTAGTAAGGAACAGATAAAATGGGTAAAAACTAAATAATGAAAATACACCACAAACAATTTTTAACATGGAAAACAATCTTTTTAGCTTTAGTTTCCTTTTAACTTATTTTAAACTGGTGCTTTTGTCACACACAAAAGTTAGTTCTCATCAAAGAGCATAACAATGGTTATATAGAATAACAGGAACCTATATTTAAACAATCTTTTTTTTTTAGTCAAATCTTAAAACGTTGTGGTTGTCTCTGATAAACATAATAAAGAAGAGAATTTGCAATAGCTGGTGTCTCATTGCACCCTGTGCGCTGTGTTATCTACAGTAATACTATTATACTGTATATTTATTAAGAGCTCAGCAAGACCAGAATTAAAGTTTCTGACACTCTAATCAGTCTCAGAGCAAGAATAGATAATTGCGATTTATATAATCTGATGGAGAACGAAATTAACAACATGCAAGTGCCTCAGTTGCTATAAGCTACTTCTGAGTACATGATCAGCTCATGCAAGAGGCTCAGGGCTATTATAGCACTCATAAAAGTCAATGCTGCATGTATTTACAGGGTTCAGTCTAATTTACCTATAGTGCCTTATACAAAGAAGAATTCTCACCTGGTGGTATCAGGGACTTCATCCAGCAAAGACCATGTAAGGTACTTGACAATTAACAAGTAAAGGAGTAACTAGCCATAGAGAGATAGAGCTAGATTCGCTTTCTAACTTTCCTGGAAGGAATTGATCCTTCTAGGATGATTATTTACTTATGAAGGGCTAGCATCATACGCAGGGCAGAAATAAATGCAATAAATACATCCAAAACCACATTTCATAAACTTCTACAAATGTACTGGATATAATAAAACATTAATTAGAAATTACTAATAGATTAAGCAATAACTTCCAAGTACATAGTTGAAAAGCTGGTTGTAATTGCAGCCCATGGGAATTGTGATGATAGCAGGATGTGATGTCACTAGCATGTGGGCGGGGCTTAGGTCCGGTGTCTGTGTCGCAGTTAGTTTAGTACAATCAACCTGTCTGGATGTGTATTGCTATGCTCTGTAATAAAATAGAGTTGTACCATCATTGCTGTGTCCTGCATATGTCCTGCATCTCATGACATGGTGTCAGAAGTTCTGGACTACGCTTCTGTTTCTGATGATGACGATGTCAAAGTTTACCCCACCTGAGCCTTTTGACTTTTCTCAGCCTGCAGCTTGGCCCACATGGCGTCAGCGGTTTCAGCGCTTCAGGATTGCATCCAAACTGAACAAGGAGAGTGGTGAAGTACAAGTTAATTCTCTTTTATACTCTATGGGGAAAGATGTAGAGCCAGTGTTCAATGCTTTTACTTTCCAAGAAGGGGAAGAAGTTAACTTTGATATAGTTATGGATAAACTCAGTGCCCACTTTGTGCCCAAAAGAAATGTGATTCATGAGAGAGCTTGTTTTCACAAACGTAATCAGCGTGTGGGAGAATCTGTGGAGTCATTTGTGCGCAGCCTGTATGAATTAGCTGAATTCTGTGAGTTTGGTGTTGCTAAAGAAGAGCAAATCAGAGACAGAATAGTTATTGGAATTGCAGATGCTGAAGTCTCCCTGAAGCTGCAGTTAGAGCCTGATTTAACGTTAGACGGGGCTATTAGGATGGCCCGCCAGAGTGAACTGGTGAAAAAGCAAAGTGCTGATCTGAGGTCTGAGAGTATTGTGGATGAAGTGCAACAGTCTAGGAAAATTACTAGTGAAAGGCACAGTGTGAGCGGTAGATCTAAAGTACTGGAAAGGCCTAGAAGTGGATGGGCGCAACATGGCCGATGCACACGGTGCTACCGGGCTCATGATCAGAGTGCTATATGCCCGGCCAGAGATAAAAGATGCAGAAAATGTAACAGAATGGGCCATTTTGAAGTGGTGTGTAAAACTGAATACATTAAGGAGATGCAGGTGGACAGTGACCAGGAGGGTCAGGAAGTGTCTTTTGTGGGGTCTGTTGTGGAACGGACAAGCTCAGAGGAAGATTGGAAAGTTACTTTTACTGTAATGGGAGCCAATGTTGATTTTAAGATTGACACAGGAGCTGATATCACTGTAATGTCTTTTGCTGAATTTATGAAACTGCCTCGACAGCCCCAGCTGGCGAAGGTTACTACAAATGTTCATAGTCCTGGTGGCCGCATTGATTGTGTGGGGAAATTTCTTGCAAGCTGTGAGTACAAACAAAAAAAGTTCACCATGTGGGTGCATGTGATCCGAGGTCAGTGTGTTAACAGTTTATTGAGCAGAAAAGCAGCCTGTGACTTGGGCCTCGTGGCCAGAGTGAATGAGATCTCTGAAGATATGTTTGGCGAGTTGGGCCTACTGAGCTGCAAACCTGTCCGTATAGCACTTAAAAGTGACGCAGTCCCGTACAGTATTTCTACTCCTCGTAGAATTCCGTTCCCGCTCATGCCTCAAGTGGAGAAAGAGCTCATGCGCATGAAGTCTATGGGGGTTATTGAAGAGGTTGTTGAGGCAACTGATTGGTGTGCCCCCATTGTTCCAGTTGCAAAGAAAAACGGAAAGGTGCGCATCTGTGTGGACCTGAAAAGGTTGAATGAGGCAGTGAAGAGGGAGAGATTTGTGCTGCCGACACTGGAAGATATAGCCCCGAAGTTGGCTGGGGCGAAGTTCTTTTCCACATTAGACGCTTCTAGCGGCTTTTGGCAGATCCCCCTGGATCCAAAGTGCCGCAAACTGACTACCTTTATCACTCCGGTAGGTCGGTTCTGTTTCTGCAGACTTCCCTTTGGGATATCCTCCGCTCCTGAGATCTTTCAGAGGGAAATGAGTTCTCTCCTGAGTGGCCACGTGGGCACAGCAGTCGTCATGGACGACATTCTAGTGTATGGGTCTACAGTGGAGGAGCATGATCAGCGTTTGAGTTGTGTGCTGCAGGCTATCAAAGAGTCTGGGCTGAAGCTGAATAAAGAAAAATGTCATTTTAGGAAAACTGAATTATGCTACTTTGGGCATATCATCAACGGGGATGGCATCAAGCCGGACCCCGAGAAAATTCGGGCTATCGAACAGATGAAGAGCCCTTCTGATGTACATGAGCTGAGACAGATATTGGGCCTTGTAAATTACGTGGGCAAGTTTCTTCCAGATTTATCTACAGTTTTGCACCCTATCACAGAGTTGCTTAAGAAAGATGTTGCCTGGGTCTGGGGACCCTCACAAGAAAAAGCGTTCCTGCATGCTAAGTCCCTGCTGGGTTCTGCCCCAGTGCTGGGGTTCTACGACCCTTCAAAAAAGACTGTGGTTAGTGCTGATGCAAGCAGTTATGGGTTGGGGGCTGCACTCCTGCAGCTGAATGACAACAAACTACAGCCCATCGCCTACTGTTCCCGCACGCTGACGGCTGCGGAGTCAAAATACGCTCAAATTGAGAAAGAGTGCCTGGCTGCAGTTTGGGCCTGTGAACGCTTTCAGCGTTATCTAGTGGGTTTGGAGAAATTTAGTCTGGAAACTGACCACAAACCGCTAGTCCCTCTTATCAATTCTTATGACATCGACAAAACACCCTTGAGATGCCAGAGACTTTTAATGAGACTGCTCAGGTTCAATGTTCAGGCAGTGCATGTGCCGGGGAAGCAGCTGGTTGTGGCAGATACACTGTCCAGGCTCCCGCTGGCTGCTGCTGAAGAATCCTCTACAGAATCGGATGTAAAAGTGTATGTTGATTCAGTTCTGGCCTCTAAGTCCATTTCTTCAAGGAAACTGGAAGAGATAAAGAAAGAGACATATTTGGACACAGATCTGCAAGAAGTTATAAGGTACATAAGAGATGGCTGGCCCGAGAGCCGGGCAGCCTGGATGTCTTTAAATGCTTACCAGCCAGAGAGGTCGCAGCTCACGGAGCTGGAGGGGTTGGTGCTGTTCCAAGACCGTATTGTAATTCCTGTCAGCATGAGGAAGGAGATGTTAAACAGGATTCATGATGGCCACTTAGGCATTACAAAGTGCAGAGAAAGAGCAGCTACAGCTGTGTGGTGGCCTGGGATCAGCTCCGACATTGCAAATCACGTGTCTAAATGTGCCTTTTGCCGGGAACGCCGGCCTACTCAGAGAAGGGAGCCCTTAATGTCTACTCCGCTGCCTGCGGGGCCGTGGCAGAAAATAGCTGCTGATTTGTGCGAACTGCACGGGAAAAAGTTTCTTGTTGTTATCGACTACTATTCCAGGTATTTGGAAATAGCACCCCTGAATGATATCACAAGTCAGGCCGTTATCATTCGCCTGAAGAGCTTGTTCGCCCGCTGGGGCATTCCAATGGAGCTGGTGAGTGATAATGGCATGCAGTTCGCTTCTACAGAGTTCAGTTCTTTCAGCAGGGAATATGATTTTGTACATTCCACGTCAAGTCCACATTATCCGCAGGCCAACGGAATGGCTGAAAGGGCAGTTCAAACAACAAAATTCATCCTAAAGCAATCTGAACCGTACCTAGCCCTCTTGTCATACAGGGCGACGCCCATTCAAGCCACCGGGTTTAGCCCGGCACAGCTGATGCTAGGACGCCAGATTCGCACCACTTTACCCTCAGTGGGTGTCTTCAAGCCGCCTGGCCCTGTTCCTCGGGACGAAGTCCTTAGGAGGGATGAAGAGGCCAAAAAGGGTTATCGTTTCTTCTACGACAGGAGACATTCTGTCAGGCCTTTACAGGAACTGAAAGCGGGCCAAAGTGTCAGAATTAAACTGGATGATGAGAAGAAATGGAAGACGCCTGCTACGGTAGTGGGCCGCTCTCCAGAACCAAGGTCTTACACAGTCCTTACAGAGGGAGGGACGGTTACACGCCGTAACCGAAGACATCTTCAGCCTGTACCTGAGAGTCTGGAACCGGATACCTCAGTACCACCGCCGGTGGGATCTCCTGTTCTAAGAGAGGTGCCTTCCCCTCAGCAAGATCATAGCGGGGATATATCTTTGCCTCCAGCAGACTCTTGTTCACCATCTTCTGTATCAGAGGACAGTTCATGCAAAGTTACATCAAGCGGAAGAGTGGTGAGGCTTCCGGCCCGATACAGGGACTGACTTTAGCTAGAACAGTGACCGGAAGTATGGGCAGAATAATCCCATGGTCACTGTGGACTAGGGTAGTCTACCCCGATGTCCAAGTCAGGATGTAATTTATTTGTTCATGTTTTCTAATCTATCTGTTTTTATAATGTTCTAAAACAAAATGTTGTTGTATACCCTGTTGGTGTACCTTGTTATTTAATATATGCAAATGTATGCTTTGCCTTTGAAAAAGGGGAAGATGTGATGATAGCAGGATGTGATGTCACTAGCATGTGGGCGGGGCTTAGGTCCGGTGTCTGTGTCGCAGTTAGTTTAGTACAATCAACCTGTCTGGATGTGTATTGCTATGCTCTGTAATAAAATAGAGTTGTACCATCATTGCTGTGTCCTGCATATGTCCTGCATCTCATGACAGGAATTATGATCACTTTATATTGCTGCAGCACATTGAATGCATTAATAAAGATCATTCATTTTGCACAGTTTTTTGTATGAGTAATTTATGCTGCTGATCTCCAAAAACTAGCATAGTTGAGGAAGCAGCCCTCACTTTGCTGAATTGGCTGCCACTTGTGACTCATGCACTTGAAGTGAGAGTCGCAAGTGAGTGTATGTACTGTGTATGTTTCAGTCACATAGATACAAGTCGAGGCAGCCGATCGAATCCCCCACCCACCCCCCATTGCAGTACTAACCGGTGCGGTCACTGCTCCATGTGCTGCTCTACAGCCTCTACTGCTCCAGTTCCATGTGTGCACCATGGCCTTCAGTCCAGGTGGCTGCTCATAATTGTCATAACAGATTCAGACACCTGACTCCCATTGATGCGTGGCGCATGCGGTTCTTACTTGGAGCGCAGAGGTCAGCAGCCACCTTGTCATGTGACGTGAGCGCTGTGCGCTCAAAGCAGGCAGCTCCATCACGGCTTCGGCTTGCTCCATCCCAGCTGCTCAATGTATCCTGGTGGCAGTGGGTCAATCCAGTCCTGAGCAGAGTGGCAGAGGTCACCAGTCATAGAAGGTCCACTCGTGACCGTGGAAGTTGCGACCGTGGAAGTTCCGCCCCTGAGAGAGAGAAATTGTATTTTAATGAAAATTATGCTCATAAGTGCATATATTATAAATGATGTTTTAACTACAAATAACCATGCCAGGATATTTATTCTAATTTTAAACCAAGAACTATTATAAAAAGTGACCTACATTTAATTGTGTGCACTTTTAAACCAGAACTCTTGTGTTAATAATTCAGCGTGCATCTGTAGACAAAAAGCACCAGAGACCATTCTTTTTTATAACCCTATCACATTTTATGATATTAAAACACCAGTTAAGGGGGGCGGAGCCTGGCCACGAACGCTGATGGCTGCACATTGACAGTGCTCTGATACCCAAATGCTCTAGGCACAGGGCTAAACACGATTATCAGCACTAAATATATCATAAGTGAGCACAATTGACCTGAGTAAATACCTACACTGGAGCGGAGGCTAAATTTGGTACGGTGACCGAATAGAAATAGGAGCGCAAGGTGAGGCCTGCAGAAAAGACGGGACAGAGCTGTGGCCTACTGGATCCTGTGTCCCTCTAAAAATACAGCCTGTCTGTGGGGGTTAGCAGAGGCCAGCATATCAGATGATTGGAATGCTAAGCAGCTGCTTGGAAGACACCCTTTGACTCCGAAGTAGAAATTGCGGAGCAGCCCTTACCGGAGCATAACCAGTGGTGACTAACGGCCCTGAGAGCTGCAGGAAAACCTCGGCACATCCCAACGGCCGACTTTGTCCTGACAGAGGGCAATGCAGGTGTCGGCGGTTGATCAAAACAGGAGAGATCAACTTAGTGAGCGGTGAGTGGCGTCTCTTGGCGCTCGTTATACTTGGGCCTAGATCATATAGAGCTCTGTAGCATTAGGAGGGGAAGGCATATAGAACTGTCAATGAACTAATGTCAGTGGATATATAAGGGATTAGAAGACAGAAATATGTAAAACATATTTGCACAGAGGTTTTATTATTACGCTGCATGTGACTGTTGGGGCATAAAAGTGTAAACCACGTGGCCAGGAGATAGCAGAAGCCACTAGGCCACTACATCTACAACTATTACGCATCTTCCAAAGTCTTTGCACCTACTGATTGGGATTAGAGTAGACAAGACTGCCCTATAGGGCATAAATAGTAAACACTATAAACATGTCAAATAAGAGAGGCTCCAAACCTCACAAGGCCTTATACTCATCAAACATGGACAGCTACCTAATACCAACTGATCCAGGTCAAAGCTCACAAAAAGATCAATTAGACTCTGCAAGCACGCAGGAGACAGCTCCCTCCCACCGTACAGAACCTAAACAGAGTGGCTATGTCACAAAAGACGACATAAGGCATTTATCATCCAAAAGTGATATAAAGGAGGCCATACTGGAAATGAGAAATATGTTTGGTGAACTTAAAAAAGACATTGCTAATATAGATCACAGAGTCACGCTTGTAGAGGAGTCACAAGAGGCGTTGCGCTCTGATGTACAACATAACTCTAGTTGCATACAGTCACAAGAAACAACTGTTCTGAATTTGACTGAAAGGATTGAAGACCTAGAGAATAGGAGTCGACGGAACAACCTGAGGATAAGAGGTATTCCTGAGACTGTGGCCCCGACAGAAATAAATTAATATATTCAAAGGCTCTTTAAATGCATTAAAAACAACCCTGAGGATGAAGATGTACATGTGGAAAGGGCTCATAGAGCCTTGAGACCTAAGCCGCCTGCCAGAGCACCACCTAGAGACATTATTGTCAAGCTCCTGTCATACAGGGATATACTCCGACATGCCAGAAACAAACAGCCCTTAACACATGAAGGAGTGGAGATTCAAGTATATACAGATCTATGCCCTTCAACCCTACAAAAGAGGAGAGAGATGCGCTTTATCACATTGAACCTCAAGGACCACAGGATGATGAGATAAAAACAAAAACAGAGGCGCCACATGTGTAGGTCAATATAACCAAAGAAATCCAAACAGCGATAGAATAAGGGTACTCACAAACGGGGCGGCACTCTGTTGTGCCAGCAGAGACAGGCTGGTATTTCAACAGCAAACCAGCTGGCTGTATGACAGGTCTGCACCGGGTGCGGTCAGCACTGGAGTTCTCTGCTGATGTGTCCTCTATCCGATGTTCCCAGAGTGTTGTTTCTCCTCAACTGGAGCTGCAATGGAGCAGGGAGAGGGGCTGAACTGCCCTTAGGTTACTGAAATGGAGACTACCACAACAACACCAGACTGATGTAAAAGTAAAAAATTGTATTTTATTATACACAATAAAAATACCAAAGGTATTACTATTTACAGCTGGGTGTGTGAATAAAAATCTCCCCACAAAGAGTACAATAGCAACGCGTTTCTCGGGAGAACCCCGTTTCCTCAGGCTTGTGTGTTCTAAGTGTGTGTATATGCCCTTTAAATAGGGATCAGTAACCTCATGTTCCCATGTCCCTCCCCTTCCTTCTCCAAAAATGTCCAATCAGATCCTTCCTTTCTAAATCGCCCAGTTGTTGAAATAGTTAAAACATAACATTTCAATAAACTATGTAATTATAAACTGCAAGTATATGATGTTGAAAATTTATAAAGATAAAGTTAATGTATTAATTAGTGGTGATGCGATCTGTAATAAGTGTTGCCGATCGTCACTGAAAAGTATAACCGTGAATATAAACTACACTAACATGTGTTTTCTTATGAACCAATGATATCATTTAATTTGAGGGGCTTGTCCTTGAGTCTTAGCAACCAGAACACTGCGTGATGGTAATTGTTCCTGGTTGCGAGATCTCGAAGGTGCCGAGTAGATCACATGATCATAATAGCCCTTGTCTACGATTGGCACAAATTCGGGCTTCCAGTAGTATACTAAGTGACGTATAGTCACATGGCCTATGGGACCCGTATGTGATTCAGGGTTATGAATGAATGAGTGTAGCGTCATTCTGGTGCCGCCCCCAAGTGTTAAGCTCCAATTGGAGAGGAGTAGTAAAATAAGATAAGACTATGTGACAGACCGCCTACGCATATTGCAAGGCAGGTACAAAAAGACCGGAATTGACTATAACTATGAGGGTAATGACCTACATGTAAATCTATGCATAGTGCGATTAGTGCTGGTGTTATACAAACTAACCACCATTACTGTGATACAGTGTAATAAATATGATCGGAACAGCCAATAGAATGCGATCTCAATCTGATTGGCTGATTCAATCAGCCAATCAGATTTTTTCTACCTTAATTCCGATTGGCTGATAGAATCCTATCAGCCAATCGGAATTGAAGGGACGCCATCTTGGATGACATCCCTTAAAGGAGCCTTTATTCGTCGTTAGTCCGTCGGGGAAGAAGGATGTTCCGCGTCGGCGGGATGAAGATCGATCCTGAAGCAAGAAGATTGAAGACCCCGCTTGGAAAGATGTTTCGCTACACTAAGTGGGCAGATGTCACATGCCTCACGAAAGGCGTCAGCCGGCACAAACACATTCATGATTTCAGACTTAGATAGATTGAGTAGGAAGTCTGAAACCTTTCCAAACTCTGCAAACTCTACCAACAAGGCTGGCAATGAGTTGGACGTATCGGACAATATCACTAGGACGTCATCCGCATACATAGCCAATCTGTGTTCTTTGTGACCGACTACTAGTCCTGTAATGTTAGGATTACTGCGGATCTTACAAGCCAGGGTTTCTATCACCAGAGCGAACAGTAAGGGTGACAGGGGGCACCCCTGTCTCATCCCGTTAGTAATCTGAAAAGGCTTCGAGAACATGCCATTAACTCGCACCCTAGCACTTGGCGTTGAGTATAATGAGAAGATCGTACATATAGTGCCATTGCCAAATCCTAGCTTAGCCAAAGTGTGTCGCATAAATAACCAATTGACCCGATCAAAAGCTTGATATACCATGCCCTCCCCAGGATAATGGTAGAAGCGAAACATAGGCTTTTCCTACTGATGCTGAACTGCGCTATGGGTCTAATTCCAAAATATTGGAAATCAGTAAATGTGCCGAGCTTAAATGAGTGGCAACATGGGGTTAAGGATCTGCTTGGTCTGGAGAGGTATCACTACCTTAAGGCTGGGAAACTAGCCTTACATGAACACATGGTTATGATTTGGGAAGGTAAAAATATTTGAAAGTCCAAAGAGAAAAGGATTAAGTCGATTAGCACAAAGTCACAGATCCTGGAGGTGCACAAGCTGCTTGTCCTTGGGTGGGGGTACGAGATACAGGGAAATATGAGACCAAAACCCTGAAACAAGCTTGTCAGAATGGATAGTTGGAGTAGAGCGCCTGAAGTGGTGGTCCTCCCCCCCTCCTCCCCCTTCCACTTTTTTCCCCTTTTTCCCCCTTTCCCCCTTTCCTATACCTCAGTGTCCTAATCCCCTCCTTCTCCTCCCCCTTACTATCCTCTCCCCCTTTCCCCCTTTCCTTTTTTTTTTTTCTTTCTTCCCCCTCCCCCATTTCTCACGTTCCGAATCCCCTTCTTGTCTTTTCTTATCTTTCATCTTTTATGCTGGGTATGATTTAATACCCAAACTAAATTATTGCTTGGAAAATTGGATATAATTTAAAGATTTATTGTGTAATATTACGCTGACAAATGAGAACAATGTACCAGATATACGAGCTAGGAGCACTGTTAAAGAAATACCATTACTGTATTGTTTACACTATTGAATATCTGCACACTGCTCAAACTGCAGCTCCTGTTTGTGTATCAATGATTGTTAAACTTTCTATTGTGGTCATTCAATAAAGCTTTTTACAAAAAAAAAAAAAACACCAGTTAAGAAATAGAAGAAACCTTAAAGGGACATTTAACCCCCAAAAAATATTTCATGATTCAGATAGAGAATACATTTTTAAAAAAGTTTCCAATTTACTTCTATTATCAAATTTATTTCATTCTCCTGTTATTTTTTGTTGAAAAGATACCTAGGTACATGCCTAAAGCACTACATGACAGGAAAAAATGCTGCTATCTAGTGCTCCTGCTAATGTATAACATTGTTGCAAAATTGCTGCCATATAGTGCTGCAGACACGTGCACACTCTTGAGCTTACATTTCTGCTTTTCAACAAAGGATAACAAGACAACTTAGAAAATATGATAATAGAAGTAAATTAGAAATTTGTTTAAAATATTATGTTCTATCTGAATCATGAAAGAAAAAAATTTGGGTTTTATGTCCCTTTAAGGATTGCATTTCCTGTGGCCAGATGTAGGTAAGATTGCAGTATACTCTGTCTCCAGTTTTTCCCTCCAAATTTGTGGCCATCTTGTTTGCCCACCCACCAGAAGTCCTCAACATTTACATTTTTTATTTAGTTTTTTCCTGGGGCCACACCAATTATGCTGCAGTTGGCTCACAGACCTCAAATTGGTCATCCCTGGTTTATTAATCTGTCAGAACACTCTCTTACTGCATCACAATTATCTGTGCTGGAGAAGGGGCATTCTTTTGTGCCCACTACCAGTACTGATACATTTACAGCAATTAAAGATGTTCACTTATTCACACACAAACTTCTTTTAAAAAAATATTTTAAAGGAGATATTATTGCTCCATCCTTAAACAAGGAAGATAGAGATACCATAAATGAACTAGTAACACTACTTAACAAGTCAGAACCCAAATATGGGGCAGCTAAATGGCGTGAGATCTTGAAACCCAAGTTACGGTTTATACCACTTAGCAATATCTCACCACAAATTATGACATTTCTTAAATTGGTATGCTCAGAAATCACAATGCTAGATGAAGGATATGATCCAAAAATTACAGATAATCTGTCTTCCTCTCAAAAATCGGCCTTAGCTGAAATGATGGGTTGAGTAATGAAACTTACTATAAGAGGCTTTTTAGTGATCCTAGTGATGTATTCTCTCAACAATACAAGTTGATTACTTCCTATTTTGATGAAGGTGCAGTTGACACTAAAGAAAAAACAAACAACACAAATTGCAATATTGTACTTATTACCTAAGATTTACAAAAATATAAACTGTCCACCTGGGAGGCCTATTGTATCAGGCATGGGTTCTCTAACAGAGAATGCATGCAAATATATTGATGCAAGATTAAGATATATTGTAGAAGGATAACCATCATATACACGGGACACCACACATATTCTTAATAAAATTCACAATGTTGAAATTACACAGCCATATTTGTTGGTAACTTGTGATGTGGAGTCCCTGTACAACAGTATCAGGTGGTTGTGGGGCAAGCAAGCTGTAGCCCATTTTCTGGCCAAAGTTAAAACCATGGGGGAGATTTATCAAGCAGCAGATGCTGCTTGCTCTGCCCAATGTTTCTGGCTTGCTGCTCCTTAACTCATCCGCAACCTCTTAGATGGTGGACTGCAACCATCCCGATTAGATACGATCGTAATGGTTGAACATCCCTGCTAGGGGCCGATTGGTCGCGAATGTGCAGGGGACGGCATTTCACAAGCATCTCACCAGAAATTCTTGTGCAATGTTAAATCGCTGTCGGCATTTAGCGATGTCGGGCGGACATGATTCTCTAAAGCAAATCATATCTGCCTGACATATAATAAATCTACCCCCATGTCTGACCTTACAAAATCATTTATTATGGACTTGTTGAAATTTGTTCATCATAATTTTTTTACATTTCATGACAAATTTTTCTTACAGGCGTGTAGTACGGCCATGGGAACAGCTTGCAACCAAACATATGCCAATATATATCTAGGCTGGTGGGAGGAGACAATGGTCTTCAATAATACTATAACCAAATACATTCAGTATATTTCCCACTGGTCTAGATATATAGATGATATTCTTTTCTTGTGCATGCCAGAAACTCTGACAGAAATGTTAAAGATCTTAAATGACAACAACTTAGGTCTTTTTCTGATCAGTAATACAAGTGATGACAGCCTTGAATTACTGGATACTTCTATATATTGGGATGAGGGTAAACTAAATACTACTCTCTATAGGAAACCTACATCTACCAATACAATTCTTCATGCCACAAGTTATCATCATCCAGCTACAATTAAAGGCCTCCCATATGGGGAGTATTTACGAATCAGGTGCAATTGCATCACCCTACAATTATTCAAAGAAGAAGCTAACAAAATTAAGATCCGGGCTTTAACAACGTGGTTATTCCCATAAATTGCTAGCTAGAGCTTATAATAAAGCATTGAGCAAAGAGAGGGATGATTTACTTAAACAACGGTCTAAGTCTGCAGAATCTGTTACCAAGTTTCTATCCACATATACACAACATTCAGACAAACATTGGCACATTCTTCAACCCGATGCAGTACATCCATATGGTATAAATGAATTTAACAATTATTGGACCTATCTTTAGGTGTTTTAGCAGGTAATTATACTGTAGGTACTAGGGATAGCACCTAATTCTCAGCTAGATTACTAGTTGTGGGTTCATCTTTTAACGCTGAAAAGATGGCCATTTCAGTGTTAAAACAGCACCACAGCCATTACAAGTCTTGTCGGTATAGCTGTACCACTAGCCTTTTAGCCTGTACCGCAATGTCAGTCCCGCACACGTAAAAATTACGTTTTTTCATGGGATTCCCATAGTGCTGCCATTACGAGTTTTGCGGTGAGGCTAAAAAACCTGCGTTACTGTAATAGTTGGTTAATATCTCTGGGGAATTCCTAGGAATGAAGGAAATTTCTTAGTTATAGATATTGAACCCAACTGTGGATTTGATTATTTATCAAGGTTTCTTTATAGTAAGCACTTTCGTATTGTGCATAAATGTTGTAGTAGAGATTGTGCTTCTGTTGGCTTAGAAATTACAATGACACCTGATGTTCAAGTGTTTTGTGAAGCAGAACCCCTTCCATTGATAATGGTGTTTCAGTTTAATATTACCTCTATGGCCGCTAGGTGGCTCCTTAGGGCAGCAGAGGATACAAACTGATCACCAAGAAGCAGCTTAACAAGTATACAATAAGTTAATGCAGCTGTCCATATAGGAGAAGTAACTGAAACTCTTATTATGAGTCTAAGGTAAATTAATACAGCAGTGCGTATAGGAGAGGTAATTAAATCTCTCATAACAAGTCTATGGTAAATAAATACAGCAATCCGTATAGTAGAAGTAATTGAAACTCTTACTGTGTCTGGGCTGGAGTTCAAGCTGAATCCTGTGAGGTGTGAACGATACCCTCCAGAAGGTAGAATAAGGTAGCTGCGATCGGCTAGTTGAGGGACAAGGAACGCTGAAAGTTGTTCAGAGTGGATCTTCGGCGTGTGACATCACCGCTGTGCTAGTTTGTAGGTCCGGTGAGCAGGAAGGCTTCTCCGTAATCAGACATAGAGGTGTAATCTGAGATTGCAGGGAAACGAGTACTGCAATGGTTGGGTAAGCAGGAGGCTTAGATTGGCTAGCAATTTGATCACCAAAAACTGAAGGAACCAAAACAAATTACCAAGCATGGAATAGAACGCGGGTTGGTGTTATATACAGGTGAAGTAGATGATGGATACCTCCCCTTAAAGGTATAGAACAGTAGAAAGAGATAGGAGATAGGCAATATATATGACAGAACCCCCCCCCCCCCAAGGATCCACTTCGAGGATCAGGGTCTGGGTCATAAGAATGCCTTGGATGGAACTGGGACACCAACCATGGGGCATAAACATTGTTGGCGGGCTCCCAAGAGTCATCTTCATCAGGATAACCCTTCCAGTGGAAGAGGTACTGTAAATGACCCCTACAATGTCTGGAGTCTTTGATAGAATGGATCTCGTATTCAACACTAAGATCTTGCACTTCAGTAGAGTCCGTGGATATAGCATCCATGTCCCGAATGAAGTGGAAAGGTTTAAGTAAGGAGACATGGAAAGTAGGATATACCTTCATGCCGATGGGCAATGCCAGGGTGACTGCGTTCCGGTTAAAGATGGATTTAATTTCATAGGGTCCAATGTATAGGGATGACAGTTTGCGAGAGGGGAACTTCAGTCTTAGGTTTTGGGTGGAGAGCCAAACTCTATTTCCAACAACATAGTCTGGTGTAGGTGATCTTTTTCTATCATAATAGAACTTCTGGTATTGCTTTGATTTGACAATATTCTCTTGTATCTGAGTGAAGGTGTCAGAAATAGTATTAAGAAGATCATTAACCAATGGACAAATACTTTCGACATTAGAATTAAAATGAAATGTAGGGTGGAAACCATAGTTTATGTAGAAGGGTGACAACTTTGTGGTGGTATGAGTACCATTGTTGTACGTGAATTCAGCATAGGGCAGTAATGTAGACCAATTATCCTGTTTAGAATTAGTGAAACAACAAAGGTATTGCTCCAACCATGGGTTGGTTCTTTCTGTTTGCCCGTTACTCTGTGGGTGGAAGGAGGTACTCAATCTTTGTAGTCTTATATAGTTCAGCCCAGAATTTGCTAGTGAACTGAGATCCCCGATCAGATGTTATGGTATGTGGTAGTCCATGGTATTTTATAACATGTTGCATCAAAAGTTGGACTGTCTCAGAAGCGGTAGGTAATTTGGATGAGGGAATAAAATGTGCCATCTTACTAAAGAGGTCCACTACTACCAATATAGTACTATTATTGGAGGATTTGGGTAATTCCACTATATAATCTAGTGCTATATTTGTCCAAGGTCATTGGGGGGTTGGTAGTGGGAGTAGATGTCCGTAGGGCTGTGAAGTACTGTGTTTTGATACTACATAAGTTTTACAGGAACGCACATACTGTATTTTGTGTTTGTTCATGTCTGGCCAAAAAGATCTTGTAATTAAATCAATAGTTTTTTGGCACCCTGGGTGTCCAGCTAAAGGGGTATCATGGTTAGTGTGTAAGTTTTGGTACAAATAAGAACTTGTCATGATAGAGTAAATTATCAGTTCCAATACGTAATTGTGTAAGTGGTGTGGTAACTTGAGAGGCCTGATGGGCTTTAAACAGGGAAATCCTGTCGTTGGTTAGACCTATAATGTGATCAGGTGGTATGATAGTTTTGTAGTTATTTGTACAGGGTTTTTGGTGTATTCTGGATAAAGCATCAGCCTTCAAAATTTTATTGGATAGTCTGTAAGTGATGAGGTAATTAAACCTACTGAAGTACAAGTTCCAATGGACTTGTCTGGAAGTGAGTGTTCGATTTGTCTTTAAATATTGTAGGTTCCTATGGTCTGTGTAAATAAATATTGGAATATCTGTACCTTCTAAGAGGTGTCGCCAGTGTTCTGGTGAGGATTTAATCGCTAATAACTCTTTTTCACCTATAGCATAGTTGATTTGAGAATCATTCATTACGCAAGAGTAGAAGGCCACTGGATGTAAAGGATGTCTGAGAGATTGTCTTTGGGATAATACAGCTCCAATAGCAAAATCAGAGGCATCTACCTCCAATACATATTGAAGAGATGGGTTTGGGAAAGTGAGTATCAGTGCTGTAGTAAATCTGTGTTTTAACTGATCAAAAACCATCTGTGTTTGGTTTGTCCAGGTGAACTTGACATTATTTTTGGTGAGATGACTGAGATGACTGAGAGGTTTGGTTAAATGTTCTGTAGAAATTAGCAAATCCCATAAATCTCTGTATATGCTTTTTAGTAGTGGGGGTAGGCCATTGTAAAATGGCTTGGACCTTACTATCCTCCATATTGATTCCTTCTGGAGAAATAACATATCCTAAGAATGCTATGGTATTGGCGTTAAATATACACTTCTCTGGTTTAGCATATAGGTGATTATCCCTTAACCCTGAGAGTACTGTTCGTACGTGTTTGACATGTTCTGATTGTTTTTTTTTTAAATATCAAGATGTTGTCTAGGTAGATGACAACATAAATATACAATAAATCCTTAAAAATATCATTGATTAGATATTGAAAGTTGGCAGGAGCATTGCAGAGGCCGAATGGTATCACAGTGTACTCGTATAATCCATATCGAGTACGGAAGGCTGTGAGCCATGCGTCCCCCTCTCTGACACGAATGAGATTGTATACACCCCTTAAGTCTAGCTTTGTGAAAAATGTGGCACCCTCGAGACGTTCGATGAGCTCTGGGATTAAGGGTAGGGGATATCTATTTTTAATAGTGCAACGGTTAAACTCTCTGTAATCCCCTATTGGTCGGAGACTGCTATCTTTATTCTTTACAAAGACAATACCAGACCCTGCTGGTGAGGTGGATGGTCTTATGAACCCCTTCCTAAGATTTTCTTCAAGATAACCCTTTAAGTGGTCTAATTCAGATTTAGAGAGTGGGAAAATATGACCACATGGTATATCTGCTCCTGGAATCAAATCAATTGGGCAGTCATATTTTCTGTGAGGAGGTAGATTTTCGGACTCCTTTTTACAGAAAACTTCCTGGAAATCAGAATACTCAGGTGGTGTGTTAGTTTGTATGGTTTGGAGAATATGATGAAATGAGAAGCAGGTTAGATTACAGTAATCTGAATTAAAAACTATATTAGAGGAATCCCAAGAAATCTTAGGGTTATGTAATTTCAACAAGGAGTATCCTAATATAACAGGGAACAATGCAGAGGGAATCACATCAAATGTAATGTATTCAGTATGGTTAGTGGCTGTAGCAACTCGTAAGGGAATCGTCTGATACTGAATTGGACCTGAGGAAATTTGAGTGCCATCAATAACATGTACTGACACAGGTGTAGTTTTCTTTATAAGTGGAATTTTATTTAATTAAGAGAAGTTTAAATCTATGTAGTTGGCACTCGCTCCGGAGTCAATAATCGCCTTGGTAGGAAGTTGATGATTCTCCCACTGTAAAAGAATTGAAAGTGAGCAATGGCTAGATTGTGAAGTTTGTAAGTTGAAACATGAAATAACAGGACAATTCTTACCCCTCTTCTGGCGTGCAAGTATTGGACAGTCCTTTACTGCATGTTCGCTGGCACCACAGTACATACACAAGTTATTATTTCTTCTCCTAAGTTTCTCTTGGGGGTTCAGTGGTCCCCTTAGGAATCCGATGTCCATGGGTTCAGAAGTAGGTTTAATGGGTGACTTAGTGTACTGTGGTGAGGAGGTAGATGTACGTTTTATAGGGAATTCAGTGGAATTGCGTTCTTGTCTACGTTCTCTCAAACGCCTATCCAAACTTATACTTAAATTAATTAAACCTTCTAAAGTATCAGGCAATTCAATTCTTGCTAACTCATCTTTAAGTGGGTCAGATAATCCGAGGCGGAAATGATTTTTCAGAGAGCTCATTCAGCCGGGAATCTTTAGACCATTTCTTAAATTCGGTAATGTAATCCTCCACATGCTTTTTGTACTGTTTAAGTGATCTCATTCCATTTTCAGCAGTGAGCTGTTTATAAGGATCATCATATAGCTGTGACATTGCGGTAAAGAATAGGTCTAGGCAGTGGAGAATTGGGTCATTGCTTTCAAAGAAGGTGTTTGCCCAAATACATGGTTCACCCCTGAGGTAAGATATGGTAGTGAGGACCTTAATGTGGTCTGTGGGGTATGTTTTGGGTTTTAGGGTAAACAAGAGGTAACATGCATTTTTAAACTGCTTAAAAAACTTACGATCTCCATTAAACTTTTCAGGGGGACTAATAGTGGGTTCTAACTGAATGTCATATTTTTGTTTGTCAGCAATATCTTTAATATAGGCTTTCAAGGAAGCATTCTCTAGCTGTAAGGAATTCAAAGCCTGTGTAATCGTTTCTATCCTTTCGGTTAGTGTTTGCACATGTGTTACCAAATCTACTGGGTTCATGTTAATGGCTTGGTAATACTGTAATAGTTGGTTAATATCTCTGGTGAATTCCTGGGAAAGAAGGACATTTCTTAGTTGTAGATATTGAACCCAACTGTGGATTTGATTATTTATCTAGGTTTCTTTATAGTAAGCATTTTCGTATTGTGCATAAATGTTGTAGCAGAGATTGTGCTTCTGTTGGCTTAGAAATTACAATGACACCTGATGTTCAAGTGTTTTGTGAAGCAGAACCCCTTCCATTGATATTGGTGTTCCAGTTTAATATTACCTCTATGGCCGCTAGGTGGCAACTTAGGGCGGCAGATGATACAAACTGAAGAAGTAGAAGCAGCTTAACAAGTATACAATAAGTTAATGCAGCTGTCCATATAGAAGTAATTGAAACTCTTAGTCTAAGGTAAGTTAATACAGCAGTGCGCATAGGAGAGGTGATTAAAACTCTCATAACAAGTCTACAGTAAATAAATACAGCAATCCGTATAGTAAAAGTAATTGAAACTCTTACTGTGTCTGGGTTGGAGTTCAAGCTGAATCCTGTGAGGTGTGAACGATACCCTCCGGAAGGTGGAATAAGGTAGCTGCGATCGGCTAGTTGAGGGACAAGGAACACTTAAAGTTGTTCAGAGCGGATCTTCGGCGTATTACGTCACCGCTGTGCTAGTTTGTAGGTCCGGTGAGCAGGAAGGCTTCTCCATAATCAGACATAGAGGTGTAATCTGAGATGGCAGGGAAACAAGTACTGCAATGGCTGGTAAAGCAGGAGGCTTAGATTGGCTAGCAATTTGATCATCTAAAACTGAAGGAACCAAAACAAATTACAAAGCACGGAAAAGAACGCGGGTTGGTGTTATATACAGGTGAAGTAGATGATGGATACCTCCCCTTAAAGGTATAGAACAGGAGAAAGAGATAGGAGATAGGCAATATATATGACAGTTACAGCCTAAAACGACAAGATCTAAAAGCAGTAATTATGAGTTTTATGCTACAAATCTGTAACATAAAACTCATAACTAAACTGCTACAAAGTACACTAACACCCATAAACAACCTATTAACCCCTAATCCGAGGCCCTCCCGCATCGCAAACACTATTTAAATATTATTAACCCCTAATCTACTGCTCCCGATATCGCCACCACTATAATAAACGTATTAACCCCTAAACCGCCGCCCTCCTGCATCGCAAACACTATTTAAATATCATTTATACCTAATCTGCCGTCCGCCCACATCACTCCAACTATACTAAAGTTATTAAGCCCTACACCGCCGCCACTATAATAAACCTATTAACCCCTAAACTGCAAGCCCACCACAACGAAATATACTAAAGTAAATTAACCCCTAAGCCAAAAGCCCCCCCCACATCCCAATAAAATAAATTAAACTAGTAACCCCTAAACCTAGCACCCCCTAACTTTAGATTAAAATTACAATTTCCCTATCTTAAATTAAATTAAAACTTACCTGTCAAATTAAAAAAAACTAAGTTTAAACTAACAATTAAACTAATATAATTTTAAAACTAAAATTAAACTAAACTACCAATTAAATTAAACTACACATTAAAAAAATCCTAACACTACTATAAAAAAGTATCTAATTACAAAAAATACTAAATTACAAAAAATAACAAACATTAAATTACAAAAAATAAACACTAAATTAAAAAAAATAAAATGAAATGATCAAAAATAAAAATGAATTACACCTAATCTAATAGCCCTATCAAAATAAAAAAGCCCACCCAAAATAAAAAAAAACTAGTCCACAATAAACTACCAAAAGCCCTTAAAAGGGCCTTTTGTAAGGCATTGGCCTAATTTAAACAGGTCTTTTACCTGTAAAAAAAAATAAAGACCTCCCCAACAGTAAAACCCACCACCCAACCAACCCGCCTGCATAAAGATTGAAGAGGCCGCCTGATGAAGACGTTGACGCCTGGATAAAGATTGTTCAAGCGGGACAAGAGCTAAATGCCCTTTTAAGGGCAATGCCCATCCAAATGCCCTTGTCAGGGCAATGGGTAGCTTAGTTTTTTTTAGATTGTAATGTTAGTAGGTGTTTGTAAAAAAAAATTCAGAAAAAAAGCTGATATCTTTAGGGCAATGCCTTACAAAAGGCCCTTTTAAGGGTAAGGGCCATTGGTAGTTTATTTTAGATTAGGTTTCTTATTTTGGGGTGTTTTTTTTTTTAAATGGGTATTAGAATAAGAATAATTTTTATTATTTTTGATAATTTGTTTGTTATTTTGTGTAATGTATTTGTTTAATTTTGGGGTGGGTTTTTATTTTAGATTAGGGCTTGGGCAGCAAAAGAGCTAAATGCCCTTTTAAGGGCAATGCCCATACAAATGTCCTTTTCAGGGCAATGAGTAGATTAGGTTTTACTTTCTTTTAATTTTGTGGGTTTGGGGGTGGGGGCTTGTATACTGTTAGTGGGTATTTGTTTTTTTTGTAGCAAAAGAGCTGTTAACTTTAGGGCAATGCCCTACAAAAGGCCCTTTTAAGGGCCCTTGGTAGTTTAGGGGGTGGGGATTTGTATACTGCTAGGGGGTGTTTGTTTTCTTTTGTAGCAAAAGAGCTGTTAATTTTAGGGCCCTTGATAGTTTATTCTAGATTAGGCTTTTATTTTGTGGGGTGTGTTTTTTTTTTTTTTTTTTTTTAAAGAGTATTAGAATAGCAATAATTTTTTATTTTTTTGGATAATTTCGTTGTTTTTTTTTAGTAATGGTAGTTTTTTTTGTTTGTTTTTTATTTTAGTGTTTTTCATTTTTTGTAATGGTAGGTTTTTTTACTTTTTGTAATGTTAGGTTTTAGTGTAAGGCATCTTAGATTTTGTTCCATAGGTAAGTATGTATTTATTTTAACTAGGTAGTTATTAAATAGTTAATAACTATTTACTAACTAGTCTACCTAGTTAAAATAAATACAAACTTACCTGTGAAATAAAAATAAAACCTAAGCTAGCTACAATATTAGTTATTGTTAGGGGTTAATAGCTTTATTTAGGTGGCGGCGATTTCGGGGGTGGCAGATTAGGGGTTAATGACTTTATGTAGGTGGCGGCAATGA